>NC_136819.1:1537573-1805073 GCF_951394365.1 Tetrao urogallus
TGTAAGTATATTCTCAGGGTACAGACTCACAAGCCTTTCCCAATGAGGCACTACAGTGAGCAACTGTGAGACACTGATGCGCGTGTGCAGAAATAAACTGCCTTTCTGAGGAAGCAGACCGCACAGCTTTCTGCCATTGCTACCCAGGCATGACACATGAAGCATATCTATTGAAGGTCGCTGCCTTGTTTACAGAGATACTTCAACCAAATTACTGCAGACAAGGAATGGAGTTACTAGGTGGTAACTGATTACTTCCTCCCTGCACTCTGTGCATGCACCCAGCATGCTCTTGTTTGTACACAACTACAGCAGGTATCAGAACCAGTCCTTCTGACCACATTAACATCCTGCTCAGAGGAAGCTTAACTGGTGAAGTCAGGAATGGCAGCGGCTCCCATAGTTGAGATACAACAGGCCAAAAATTAACTAGCACCTACACATTTTAGAGGTGGTAAATACCCAGTGGTCTCATTGATTTTCAGCTGAATCCGTGAGTCTTGACCATTTGTGAAATTAAATGCTGAATCTATTCTACTGCAAGGATTCTCATGAAAATCTGATGAATGTAGTTGTCACTCCTGACCTTTCCATCTACGCTCAGATTCACAATCAGTGTTCTCTTATTTGGAGTGCTATTGCAATTTCTGCTTTATCTCATAGCTTCTGTGAGTTCCATTAAGCATTTTAAACTGGTTAAAGTTAGCATTCTGATCAATAAATATTAGATAAATACAACCCAAATAATCTTCAAGATAGTCATGAGAAATCTTAGCCTTCATTGGGAGCTAACAAAATCTAGTCACTTGCTATATGACTTACTTTTATTACATTCATATACTGCTTTCCAAATTTGATTGCTCTTCCATTTCTCTTCTACTTTGATCACCATCACAGCATGGAGCCTCATCGTCACCATCGCCTGAACAATGGAAATTCTTCCACCTTGTCTAGAAACACGCACATGACTTGCAGATGTTGCACACACAACTTACACATCAAAATTATGTTGCCATTGAGCAAATTAAGTTTAACCTATGAGCAGGAGATCACCAGCATTAACTAGCCTCTGAAAAGCATAGGTGATACTCGTTCTGGACCTCTGCTGTTTTGCCTAGCATCTACTGAACTGACAGTGTTCCAGGAATTAAGAGACACAGCGTAGGTTGCCTCAGTCAGTTTGATACTACACTGAAGAAGCTCAAATCCCTGCTTCCACAATAGAGAAAATTCAAGAGTTAGGAGAGCCACTATTTTATGCCTGTTTGTTTGAACTGGCTAGACTTCCACTCATAAATCAACAGCTTGCATGTTAAACCAGCAATGAATACCATAAAGCTCTTACTTGTGTTGAAGCCGAGCTCAAAGGACAGCTTGAGGCTTTATCATTTGTTCCTGTGCTGGGGTGCAGAGCTTTCCAAAATAAGCCAGGAGAGGTTAGCATTCCAGAATTCAAAATCACTTAGGCAATAACCTACTTCAAATTACGGACGTTCCAATATTTCTTTAAAGAAAAATAAAATCAAAAAGCCTTTAGAAGCAAACAGGAAAATGTTTAGCTTAGAGCAAATCTGGTATCAAGCAGACTGAAGAAAAATCAGTTCCCAACCAGGCAAAAAATGTAAACAAAGCACTGCAATCTGGACCTGGGGGAACACATTCTTCCATCTTAAAATGAGAAGCTTGAGGGACAAATGCCAAGAAAAACGAAACAGAAGCCTGCACCTTTTAACACAAGCACGCTGCAGCGGCGGGGCGTTTGTTCAACACACAGACAGAAGACTTCAGTCTTTGCCAACGCTTTGCTCGGTTGCTGACTTCTACTGAGTAAACTAGAACCCGTGAAAAACTGGGACATCACCAAGCCTGCTGCCCAGTCTCCTCGTGGTTTCCTCAGCACTAAACAGCAAAGAAGAACTTTATAGCTGAGTAGTTCAATCTCTATTGAACTACTCTTTTTTTTTTTTTCTTTTCCAGGCACAAGTTAATTGCCAGCTAAGACTATGAAATAAAAGAAATGAGATCCATTCCAACCCATCAGTATATCTGAATCCTACCACACGAGCTGCCAATCGGTTTTCCAGTCCTCACACTCAATATCTGCTGTTAATTTGCTTGCTATTGCAAGAACTTAAAGACTGTCAGCAAAATCCATGATGCATTACAAAACTTATAATTGAAAAGGGGAAAAAAAAACACCAACATCTGATGCTTTTCTGACAGGATAAACAGAAAGTCTGAGGAGGCTGATCAGAACGAGGGAGATGTGCTAACTTAGAGCAGCTTGAATTAAAATATAATTGCAAACGGAGCAGAGAAAGAAACAGTTTCAGAAGAAAGTTTAAACTTATGCAAAGCCTTTTGATGAAACCCACAATATTTACACGGTTCTAAAAAGAGAAGTGCAAAAATTGTTATTTCTAAAGCAGATGAACAAATGTCTCTCTCTTAAGGCTTTCTTAAGGCTGCATTATCTATGCCAATTAAAATTGTGCTTCTGAAAAAGAAGTTCAGGCACTTCCTCTAGAGTTACTAAAAAAAGCAAATGAAAGCCTTGGCTCCGCAGAGGTGAGCGACAGCCACTCATTTGTTCTTGACCCCTGCATCACCCTACAGATCAAATTCTTGGACATAGGAAAAACCCACCAGTATTCATTAAAAGCAACTGGGAGGCCAGCTTTGTGCTTCGCTTCTTGAGAGCGGAGCGAGCTGCAACCTGACAAAGGTGCAGGATATTGCCTGACAATGGCACTGCTCCTGTCAGAAGGGAAGAGCTTTATCCCCAGCTTCACTCAAAACAAAGCCATGTTACGCACAGTGATGCAAATCACAGGTTTTGAGCCATTATTTAAATCATCAATTTTTACCTTTTAGGTTTGTGCTTTTCCGTTATTACCGTGAAGTTGATTCAATTAACCATTAAAATGCATTCATTTATACCAAATTAGCTTTTATGCAAAACATTTCTGCTCCTCAAAAAGATTCATCTCTACAGCAATTTAAACAAATATTTATGCTGAAAGTCTTTGGTCTTCAGTTTCACTTTGCATACGAGTAGAATTTGCCCACGTATTTTAATAGCAAAAAAACCAACTGATTGCTTTATGAGATTTCACACCCGTGACACTTCTTATGAAACATTACGGAGAACAGAATTTAAAACTGGCAAATGAACCTATCATCTAATTGTTCATGAAGTTACATACCACGCAGCTCTAAGCACACACAAGTTTAACGCGACATTTTCTTATTACAACTTCTTGTGTCTTTTAAACAAACCAAGAAACAGCTAGCTGAGGAGATGGACAAAACAAGACAGAAAATATTTTCCCTCAACAATTGTTTCTGTCAAAATGTGGTTTAAAAAGCTCTGGCTCCTGTTAACCGCAGCTCTCCAGTGGTTTGACTGCTTTAAAGCCTTATCCAAATCCAGACATTGCTAGAATATTTGCATTCAAATGTCAGCAGCACACTACAGTAAATGCAGACCTCAGCGCGGATGAACAATTACAAACATTATTTAAACACACGTAATTTAAAGTAACAACATTTGAATTTAAGTAAAATATGTGATCACTTCAGACATATTCAGTACCTGAAGATGCATGAAAGCACACGGCCTCTGCTTACCCTCCTAAAGATACAGCAGCATACGAGTTGTGCTTATGTGACCTTGACATACAGAGCCTCACAATTTAAACTTCAGTTATCCATCACTGTTTGCAATTTTGTCTTATTTAGTAACTAGCCTTAATCTCACATATACGAAGGGTAAAATCTTTCTATTGTCCTGAAAGAGTTTTGACCACACGAGGTATAAACTATTAGGGCAAAGTCAGAAGGACTGGAAAGGAGAGAAACATTTGGTGGATAACCTGCAAACTGAATGCACAACCTTCAGCCACTTTACTCCTTTCGAGGCACATCCAAGAATCTCCTTCCCAAGGTGTGAAAACATCTGTTAGATTTTCCTCCTCTGAAAGCGAGCAGAGCCCAGAGCGCGCCTCACATCCCACCTTGCCCTTTCCTCTGCTAGAGGCTGTTGCTCTGTTTCCAAGTCCCCTTCAGCTAATGCCATTTAATACTCTCAGAACCATCAGGCTAAATTCAAATTTTCTGCTCCTTAGAGGCTGTTGATATGCACCGCTGCACATTCCAATTGCAAATACACATGAATGCTCCTGTGTATTCTAAGTTATTTTCTACGCACAAATTCTACTAAATTGTAAGTTAGGAGGCACTACTTGAATTCTCTCAGGTCTTTAGAAAGCTTTCAGATGCACCAGGAGCAATAAGACGTAATGAATATGGACTGATATTTCTTTTCTGTAGTTACACTGAGTTAGCAATTTACATTTTCTAAACAGATAGATGACTTATAGCCAGTTTTCCCAGTCTTCTGGCAATTACTTCTTAGAATCCTCCGACAGGCTGAAGCCTCCAGAATCACAGCTGTTATTCTTGGGTTGATCCCCCTTTCTAAATTAAAACCAGTAGCTTTATCAGCAAATGAGATTTTTTTCCCTCTGGAAATACAAAAATGCACATAAATTGAACGTGCCAACTTATCTCATTTTAGGGTTGGAGCATCTTCTGGGTTAACGACCACTGTTCCACATCTGTGACAGAACTAATTGGGGTAAGGAGGCCATAAATACATACAACTCCCCCACAAATTCTCCTCCTTTGGGGTAATCTAAAGATTTATAGGTAGTAGAGTGAGACGTCATTGGAGAAGAAGGGGAAAAAAAAAAGTGCCAAAATGCTCATCTGATTATTCTGTCTCAGTTTCCAGGCACAGATCAGATTTGAAACATTTTTCCAGTATCTGATGTGACTTTTCCTTCCTCTCAAGAACCAAGTAAAATGCAGGGAACACTTAATTTTTACACTTTCTAAGGCTAAAAGCAAACAAATCTACCCTCTGAAGAGACTCCATGTACTGATCTAAAAAGCTGCACTCTAAGTGATAGCCCCAAATCAAATTCTCATCACCAGTTGCTTCAGAACATGGTTTGACAAGTTTTTTCAGCTGACCACAGATGAAACATCCTCCAAAAGAGAGCAAAAGCAGGACTTGGGCAGAGCTCAGCTTGTCTTTCTAGCAATCCAGCTTAATCTCCCAGCAATCATTAATTGGGAAAGCCCAGTTATCAATCAAAGCTTGTGATTCTGTGATTCTATGAATGAATTGATAGGGAGGAATAATTAAGATTTGTCTGCCATGAAAAGGTCAGAATATGTATGTCACTCGTTCATTATGGTTAAAATCAACTCTGACGACTTGACCCTTGATATTTCAGAACAAATATTCTAAATTCCCGTGCACACGTGCAAAATGAAACGCTTCAGATGCAGGTGGAAGTTAAAGGGTAACAAATTGTCATTATGAATTTGGAAACCACAGGGCAGAAAACATCGCCACATTTTGCCAGTGCACAAACATTAACACATATAAAAGGCATTTCACACGGTTCCCCCATTTCAGACTTCCAAGTTCTCTCTTTCACAAAAATACCTTTTCCAAGACTTGGGTTCTACATTCTCACCCAGACCACTTTCAGGAACTGTTTAATAAAAAGCTCTCCAGGAAATCCGTCTCAAATAAATCTGAAAAGATGCCCACACGCTGCAATCACTGGATGCCTGCAGAATGCAAGCTGCCCTCTGTCTCATACATACACGTGAAATAAACTGAGCACAATCTTAATCTTAGGTTGCTGCTCATACAGCTGATCATCCTGCAGCAAGTCTCAAATCCACGGTACCCTCTGAAGGGCTTTTATGGACTCTGTCTTCTGTGCGTTTTATGCTGCTATAGTGAAAAGAAACACTGTGAAATATCTTTACAAGATGGTTCCTATGCTGAATTAGGACCATCTTTCCCAATTAGATGATACTACAGGATTTAGAGGGTTAAGTTAAGCAATGTCAGGTTGATTTAAGCTAGTTTAAATGAAGAATTTCAAATAGAGCTCCATCACTGTTTTGTAGCCAGCACCAGTGTAAAAACATTATCTGCAAAGCATTGTCAGAAACATCACCGTGTACATGAACTACCAAAGACTGAGAGTTAAGTGAACAGTAAGGAGAAATACGAAAAAGACAAGTACAAGAAAAGGGGAAAATTTCTCAGGTCCTCATGCATTTGCCCCATTCTTTGGCTTAATAGTCTCTCTTTCCTCTTCCTCTACATTCACCTGTAAAACACGCCTGACACCAAAAATATAAGTTATAAGCTTAAAATAAGCCCTCTTTACAGGCGTGCATAAATCAGCATCTAAACACTTCAACTGACAATTAAGAATGCCAGGTAGCATAATGATCACCACCACTGCAGATCAGTTTTCCAGTGGAGGCTCAAAGAGCCGTGATTGTTGCTAGTGTAAGAATTCAAAATGAGTGCTACCAAATGATCCTGGAGGTTTTT
This sequence comes from Tetrao urogallus, assembly GCF_951394365.1. Classification (NCBI taxonomy): domain Eukaryota; kingdom Metazoa; phylum Chordata; class Aves; order Galliformes; family Phasianidae; genus Tetrao; species Tetrao urogallus. The sequence continues at coordinate 1,544,004 of NC_136819.1, forward strand.
GCAACCGCAGTGATTCTATGAAAACCATATTGACTAAGCTAAGATGATTTCAAAGGCTCCACAGAGAGATAACAGGCACTGCAATTCAACACGTGGAAAAAACAAGACAGGGTCTCCTTAGAATAACAATGGACAGTAATTTTCCTCTTGCATATAATTGGTTCAGGAATTGAAATCAAAACTGTCTCGATATCATATTATTATAACTTGACAAGCAGAAGAGAACACTGCCTGTAACTGATCTGAAATAGCACTCAAAGCACCTGCTGCCTTGTACTTAGTGCTACGTGGTGCTAAATGCTACCATACCAATCTATGAGAGCAGCAGATACAAACATCTAAATAGCATACAATATAATGGAACTTCCTTCCCTAATACACATTAAGATGCCCTTTCAGTTAATCCACAAGCACAGAACAGATACTGCGTCCACTATTTTTTAACTGTGTTCAGCAGGCAGAATAGAGAGATGACAACCTTCTCCCCGTATTTCACGCAGATGGCCACACGCAGCATGCTTATGCACAGAAAGAATACAGCCACTGTTTCAGAGTGGTTGATAGCTAGGTTTTATACAATTCTGCAGGGCAAAGCAACAAAGCAGCTTCGTGCATTTTCAGCAGGAATCATTCCTGTTGTGGTTTAAGTAATCAAGAGCAAATAAAGTTTAAATTCAGACTTACCATGGGGCACCGTATATCCGGAATCCTTTAACTGTTACTTCTGAATCTTGTAAGTAAATACTATTTGTCAGGAGTGACTGAACATTGTCAAAGTCCTCTGGTTTCAATTTGGACACAGAAGGAAAGCGGTAGTAATCTTGTTTAACAAGGTCTGCCATGAATTCCTTATCAAATGTCAGTTCATGATTCCCAGCAATCACTATTTTATATTCATATGGCAGGTTTCCTGAAATAACAAAAAGAGAGGACTTAATTAGCACATTCTTCTCCCACACCTCATTGCCAGCACAATAAGTAGACAGCTAGCAGTGACAGAATGAAATACCCAAAATCTGTGCGCACCTCCGTTTTGAGCAGAAGTCATTAACACCGCCTCTCTTCCATTGAATTGAACCGTTTTGAAATGCAAAATAATGCCACAAAGAAACATCCTAATAAAAAGTGTGCGCTTTCACAGATTCGGTCTCACTGAGACTTGCCAAAAATCACATGCAAGTTTGCATCAAAGCTAAAAGTAGTCTAACATCCCCCCTCTGCCATCACTGTAAGTCGTTTTCTTGTCTTTTAACCAATCTTTTATTTTGGTGCATATTCCTAACAATCATTTAGAAACTGATTTTTTTTTCTTCCACAAAGGTACAAGCAGATGGATTCAATATATCGTTGTATGTTCACTTCCTGTACTGCTCATGGGTCCGTTGTTATTTACACAAACCACAAAAGCAACAATGGACCCACCATAATCGTTAGTGCTGTTAGCCCAGATCTCATATACACACACAAACACACACAGGCGTAGATGTTAGTAGATGTTACCATCCACTAATTTGGAAGTAAAACACAGGTCCTCAAAACACATGGAAATTCATGTGTACATCTTCCTGTTCTGCAACTTCAACATCTGCCTCAGAGGAGCAAGGACCTGGATGCTATGTATTCCTCTTGAATATTCTTCCCCTATTCATGAGCATTTGCTCTTTCACAGCTTTGACAGTTTAAACACTGTGTTTCAAGCAGCTTCTGAAAGTGTTTTTTCTTCTGTTAAAAAGAAGCTTTTAACAGTACCTGTAAGCACCTATATAGCAAGATTAACCTTCCCCTAAGAAAAGCTCACAGAAAACTAGTCCAAACTCTGCTTTTCAATATTTACACAGAAACTATGCACGGAACACAAGCATCATCTTCACAAAAATCACCTAATTCTGGACAGAATAACTAGAAGTTATAAATCCCTTGAAAAAAAGAAAAACACACAATTTCATAGATTTCAAGACTGAACACAATGCAGGTCATATACAGTCGTAACTCTGCACTTCTACATTGGACTAAAGGCTGGGGGAGATACAATAAAAGCTCCTCTACCTTATTCCCTTCCCCATGTCTGCTACGTGCATCCCTGCAATTCATTTTTATTGAAACACCAGAAGTGGCAAGTAGCTACAATTCCTGCTCTCTGACAATCCTGGGCACAAGGTAAAATCCCTGCTTTCTTTTCTCAGGAAACACAAAAGAGACAACTGGCACGCAATGTGATATGTCCCATCAGAGCGGCCAGTCCCCCAAAACATGCTAAAAGTGATTACATTCTCAGAAAAGTAGGATGAATATGTCAGATTCAAGTTTCTGCCACGTTATCAACATTTGCCAGCTTTAGCAGAGAAAACTTCTCGTCTTACTAGATAAATGTCCACATTTTACGCTCTCTCCAGTTTGTTTTGATAAGAGATTTGAAAATTGGTACATTTTCCTGATATTATGTTCAATTAAACCTGGGCCGCTGTGTTTGAAGCCAGTGCTTTCTATCTTGCTGTGTTAAAAAGAGGGCTTACTTTGAAGACGTAGGACATGAAAAGACAGACCAGTTGTGGGATCAGTGAGTACTGAAAGGTGCAAATGTAATATTTTGTTATATAAATGTTATATAAACACCTGAATTCAGCAGAGAACAATCTAACAATACTTGCTGCAGTTGATGTCCAAAAAGCTGTTCATTTTACTGAACGTGGCCCCGCTTGGTCAGTGAGTGCCAGCAATGGAAGAGGAGCCTCAGGTTTTGAGCCAGGTAAAAGCAGGGAGCTCAGGGCAGAGCTGTACAGATGAACCCTATGGATCAACAGCACAGCCTGAGAAACATGGTCCTCGAGGAGAAATCCCAGTTGTGACCAAACGTGTCAGTGCCTGCCTGTGAGCTCCAGCTCTGCTGTAGTTCACATACAGTGAAGAGCACAAACACCTGACGAGCAAGCAGTGCTGGCTGGAGATGTGTTTGCTGCAGGTCCACATCCCCACGCAGGGGGAAGACAAGACGTGCTTCTTTCCATAGCTGTACATATTTAGCACAGGATGGGGACAAAGCTTTGACCTGGCTCCCTTGCTTTGTGCCCTGACTGTTTAAAACACTCTCCTTTTCTGGAGTGACAGCCACTGGTGCTGGCTCAAGGGACAGAGATGAGACACACAACTGACAACGACACAAATGTACCAACGCCAGGCCCAAGCAAAGGAGAAGCCAGAGGTAGTCTCATCCATTTCTTTCCTCTTCCCAGAGGAAAGACTATCTAGTACTAATCACAGTAATAAATTACCTGCAATTGGATTAGCTATTTGTTCATCGCATTTAGGTTTTCCCTTCCAGAAAGACCTGCTGGCAGTGCACAACATTCATCCTCTCTGATACAATTTATGAAACATTTTGGTGTTTCTTCCTTTGACAGTTCTGCCCTTTGTCTATAATCTGCTGACCTTTTGTGCTTCATACAGGAGCATGAACAGCTACACAAAGTCTCCTACTCTGTGGTATTTCAGTTTCCATCTTGACTAGATTAATCTCTGCATTACTACTTCCACGCTGTTCAGTAAGAGAGCCACTGCAGCACAATATACAGGCTGAAAGGTATTCTCTGACTTTTCTTGACTGCATTTCTGCCAGCTGCACTTGGTCTTCATTATTTTCCCAACAATTATTTTTCCATCACGTATCAGTAGTATTATTCATTCCATATTATACCGTTAACCTAGAAAAGGTACTTTTCAAGCTAGAAAAAGAGTTGATGTGTTTGATGGGATACACTCTTCAGAAACCTCAACTCCCCAAGTAATATCTAGATTTAAATTAAAAATACTTACCTGTTTTCCATGAGAAATCAAAAAGGTACTAAAAATGATTAGAGCACTGTGTCTACACAGTCTACTAAACACTGTATTTTGTAGGTAATGTGATACTAATTGTCTAAATAGTGGTAGAAGCCTGTATTTACTCCATAAATACTTCTGTTGTGAAGCTCTGAATAACTATATGCATGCATTAACTATTCAAACCACACAACACTTCTATGAAAGGTTAAGTGCTTTCATGTGCATTTCACAGACTCATAGACCCTTTGGCCATACGCTAAGAACTGGGCTTAGAAACCTTGAAGTACAAATCTTTGTCCCTTCAAAAAGAAGGAAAATCTCTACAAGTGAGATGCCTGCACAAGTCAATTCCCTCCAATTCAGTGTGCCATACATGCTTCAAAGTCATAACTGGCCATGAAACCTGTAAGCAACTGTATACACCTCCAGAGATAAATACGGAATGAGCTGATTCTGTGCTGTTCCTATGGACTTCCAGTGACTGCAGGGTGCCATCAGTTGTCCAGCCACAGCTGCACAAGTGCCCAAGGCAGCCAGCGAACATCACTGAACAGAACAGCAGTGCCGTCCAGCAGCACCGTAACTCCCCACAGGTTTCTTGTGGGAAGCCCACTGAATGTCCAGACAGTAACTACTTTCTTCTCAGCATTTACAGTACAACCCCAACACACACAAACTCTGCCCAGCATTTTAAAAGAGCACTTGAAAGGCTCCGATTAATCCTTCAGCAGCAACAAATGCAATCTGCACAAGTACAGTTAGGAAGGCTTGAGCTCTCATCAAACACTAGACTTCTCTCACCAAAAAGGGTAACAGTCCACTCACTGTAGGTAAAGGGATTCAAAACTGGGTAAGAAAAACAAACATCAAACGTCTAGGATAAGATGGATTGTAACAATTTTCTGGCTGTTTTGATCAAACAGCTTGCAAAGAAAGTCCTCAATGGAAAAGCTAATACTGACACCAACTGATACATGGATTGAAAGCCTAAACCACGTATGCCAATGCATCTTCCCCTTGTATCTGTACAAGTTTAAAGACTGAAATAAATAAAAAGAGTGGAAAAATTATAAACCATGCACAAAAATAGAACAAGATTCTAAAGAAGGAGAAAGAGCTAAAGTACAAGAGCTCGCAAAGTCTTCACGATGAAAATATTCCACCAGCTTTTAAAATTGCATCAGTTCAGACGCCTTTTTTTTTTTTTTCCCACTCTAAAAGAACATTTGGAGAAGGAAAACTAAGGCAAAACACACACAGGCAATGCAGCAAGGCAAGTCGATGAATGGAAGTTTAAATGTTTTGCCTTTTTGCAAGGAAAACAGACCACAGCACAGGGAGAAGCAAAGGCTGAGACCCTTGAGTTCCAGTGATAAATCTAAAGCTTGCACATTAAAGCTCCCCTTTGTTGAAAATGCTGTTAGACACAACAAAACAGAAATGTTACGTAAGTGCAAGCTCTGCCTCTGACCTTTCACTCTGTAACCGTCAGGCTTCATTAATTTTCACAAGGCCTGACAGCTCTAGCGTTAATACTCACACTTGCTGATCGAGCCACACAGCAGGTTCAGACTGCTACCTTCTCCTCTGAAACTCATGCATTAGGATTTCTTCCATGCTGGCAATGGAAAACCAAGTCTAAGAAACATTAAACACAAAAAACTACGTTACAATAATGCCAAGGTTGAGTCATAAACCCATGAAAGCAAGGAAGTATGGAGTGAATGTTGCCTCAGCACCTACAACTCAGCTGTGCAAAGCCAAGATACTGCAGCCTTCTCTGAGCAACTGCAGGTACCGGTGCTGCTCAGCCTAGCTGTCTGACACTGCAGAACCAACAAACCTACCACCAAGTGCTTCCATTCGTTCTCTCTCCCATCTGGGCAAACGGAGTGAGTTTGTCACAATGCTGGGCCGCAACATCGCCAAGTGCAGCTCAAACCCCGAGCCAGGGCCATGTATACACCGCCAAACCAGTCAGCTGTGGTCTGACTGAATCACACTCTGACATGGGGAACGGTTCCTTGCTTTTATGTATTTATGTCTCAACCGTAACATTATTCTAATGTAACCGTTTGTGATTAATATCATTCTCTTCTCTTTAACAGACAAAAAGCACCATCACATAAATGGCAACCTTCTGTTTCACTTGAATGCTGCACAGCTTCTTTAGCACGATTACGGCATTACAGAGTTGTTTTTGTTGGTTTTACTTAATCTCAAAGAAACTTTGAATTCCATTGGAGTATTGTCACCAAAACTTCTTTCCTTGAAACAGAAGGCTTCACTATTAATTTTTTTAGCCATTAATACATGGCAATTATTTGTTTTGAAACAGAACCTGGAGGATTTGTTTAGTCTAAGCTCAAAGAAAGAAATCCTCAGGATTTTGCAGCTCACAGCACTGCCAGCTGTAGGTGTAAAAAGTTCCCAGAATTGACTTAAAAAATGTGAAATGTGGAACATAAGTAGCACAGATTTCTCTGCTCACGAGCCCCCGGTAAGGCTTTCTTTGCAGGCTCGTAATTATGCAACCTAAAGGATGAAGCTTTTAAAAATACAAATAAATAAAATCGCGTAACTTAAAATCAAAAAAGCTGCAGCTATGGAGCTTCCCTCTAAATTTAGCAAATTCTGAAAGCAGCATCCTCACTGCAAACCACACGCCTAGTTCTGCCTTTTCATCTTTGCAAACAATTCTTGCAGAAATGGTAGTTCCTCCTACTGTTCTGTTTCCTACAAACAAAGCAACACGTCAAGGACCAGCATGACTGCTTTTGGGCTGTGTGCACACTTTTAGAGAGATCCTGTAAGTGAAGCAGAGGTCACGTGGGACAGCGTATAGGGTTTTCAGGCAAAAACTTCTTCAGTCGTGTCAGTTTGAAGAGTGTTCCTTTCAACAGAATTACCTCATATTTACATGTCAATCTGCATCTAACTGCCCGTAGTTTCAGGTCTGTAAAGATCCTGTGACCACGAGCATCAGTACACTAAGAAATACTGCACCAGGGCTCACTGAACTACTTGTCCTTTCGCTGTGAGCTCAGTCTGGTTTCAGATGGCCCTCCTCTTGATCTCTGAGTATCAAAGCTGAGAACAGAACCAAACACTGCCTTCTCAGTACCAGTGGGGCTACGGAGAAATGTTCTTATTGAACACGATCAAGGCAAAATTGAAAAGGAACACTTTTGATTGCTATTGCATTAGGCTAAAATATAGAAACGAAACCTAATACTATCTAAACCTAATAAGAAAAAGCCATCTCTATTTCAAAAATTTCAAAGCATTCTCCATAAACGCATCACAGATCAATTTACATGGTACTTTTGCCAATAAGCAAAACGAAATCACAAGTTCCAATTGGCTTAACTCATATTGGAAAGTGCAAAAGCAAATACCAGAAAATGCAATTACTGCAAACAAACTCCATTTTCTTCATTCAGGAGGGAATTCCAGGGAACATTTTATTGCCATCAAATAATATTTCTAAAGGCATCAATACCCAATTCTATTTTCTTTCCAAAGTCCCCCCACGCTATATAACCTCATCTTCTATAAGGAAACTCTCCAGATTTTGAAATAATACATTGGTAGTTGATATTATGAACCTCGAGCGCAGACATATTGTATTAATTTAAATGATTTTTCTCTCTGGATCTTAAGAGCATCAAAACCAGCAGTCCCTGACACAAAGAGTTCTGGACCTACTTCTCACAATATACCCTTTGTTTCTGTAATTTACAATTCCAATTAAGTCTTTCTGTTAGTATATAAAATAAATGAATAAAAGTCATCCATAAGGAGGTCAGCTTGAGAACAATTATACAGCAAGTAATTAAGCTAATCATAATTATCACAGACAGAGGCTTGGAATTTTCATGTACTTATATTTTCACACCATCGAAGGCCAGACAGTGCTAAAGGCACTACATAAAACAAGATCATTTTTTAGAAAGATAATTTAAGAAAGATCATTTAAGAAAGATCAAGCTCTGGACATCAAATGCTGAAAGAAAACTTGCCACAAATCAGTGAGAACTACGGACACAAGACCCAGAACTAGACCCTGCTCCAAATCATTCTGCCTTTTCAGCAGGGAGCTCTGTGTGAACAGCATGATCGAGAAATTGACGTGTGCCATAGCATCTGCAATGCCAGCAAACAACCTTAAAATAAATACATAAATAAATGAGGAATTGGAGGAAACACTCTCCTGTTTCTCACCTCAGTGAATGTGTTCCTGTTATTTGCATTCTCATCCTTAAAGAAAAGGTGCAGCCTGTGTGGCTTGCAAAGCATAAGCAGGCACTTCCCTCTGCCTTGCAGCCTGGGAAGCCTCACCACCAGTCCTGAGTATTCCTCCAAAAGCCTCTTTTTCAAATACGTAAGTGAAACGTTTGATAAACTATTTTACTTTTCTTTCTGGAATAAGGAATCTGTTACACACCTTCTCCGCTTTTGTTGCGGAATTGAAATCTTTCCTGGCAAAACAATGATTTTTGAGTACAGTGCTGATAAACTGCAAAAAATCCTGGGGCTCGGATCTGACCACCACACATTAATGTAATGTGGGCAGATTCCAATAAAGGCAAGGCAAAACTAGTAAGCAGGAGCAGCAAGAATTACCCCAAGTAAAATAAACTGAAAGGGAAAAGAGAAACAAGGTAACATCCTTTTAAAGTACCTTAACAGCTTTAAAAGCATGGACTGCTGTCTAAAAGCAGGGCACCAGCTTTACAGCAATTCTGAAAACATAACATTTTCCAATGTGCTAAAGCAATTAGCTGCTTTGGAAGTTCTACCCTGCGCTCATTTGTTGTGATTTTACTTGTAAACACACAGCATAGGAAGCAAGTCTGATTTTCAGGGATATTTTTTACACAGGTTTTTGGATGGCGATGCTGATGTTGGCTGGGAATTGCTTCTTCCTCTTTTAAGTCAGAAGAGGAAAACATCTAAAACCTGAACTAAACTCCATTTCTAGAAGGAGACCAGTTCACATCTGACAGCAGTATGCACTGTATTTCAGAATTACCTTCACAGTCCCTCCCTGACATTTTTTCAGAGGATAAAAAAACAAAGACAAAGTACTGGGAGAAAGCAAACAGAAATTACAGACAACTAAAAATACACAGGCAGGTCTCTGTGAACCTCCAGCACCGTTTTCTGAATTCCATGCCTGAATTTATTATTCTAAATAAACCTAAACATTCCATTACAGTCTTTCACGATGAACTTGGATACCAGGAATCTCCTGAGTCCTTTAAGGAAATTCCTTTTAATAATCCAGCCCACAGAGAGACTTCTTAGCTGCTAAAGGATACAACCAAGTCACTCCAGCTGCATCATCTTATTACAAGGAACTGAATTTCTTACACCCAGGCTTTTTTCCCTAGCCATCTACAGTTGCCTGAGCAGAATGGCACATAGTCTCAGATATTTTCCTTAACATATACTAACCCTAAATACTAAAAGACAAAGGTGGAAACTCAAGTCGGAAAGTATTAACGACAGAAATTAGAGCCAGCGAGTTCTGATTTCCAAATCTCACCTCTGTGACTATTTTTGCCACCTCCTCTCTTCCTCAGGCTTTGCAGAATTTCCATCACCAAACCATTTATGCTACAGCATCCCAGGACCCCGTGGAAGAAAGTCTAGACAAAAGTTTTCTAGAAATCCAACGTGCTGCTTGTCAGCTTTCAGCAGACAAACCAGTGTGCTGAAGTGACCCTCACAAAGCAAACATAACAGATGAATGGAAAATACCGTGTAAAATATAACTCCATTCTGCAATATAAGTTCACGTGCTTTCTCTGTAACAGAACTGAGGTAAAACCTGCCTCTTTTACTCTTGCTACAACAAATCCATTGGCCCTCTGCTGCAGCCATCGCTGCTCCTTATTAAAACAAGGGTAACAGTGCCCAACCTACTGAGGTACTAAAATGCCTTTAAAGCAAGCTACAGGGTGCGTGTGATACTTCTTCTGTCTGTGCACTTGAATTTACAGTAACCGTCTTGTGAGGTGCTGCAAAACCTCTGTGAAGCAGCATCAGTAGTTTCCTTTTGTGTAAAGAAACACACCAAAATCCCTGGTAGGTGAACAAATGTTCCTCTGCAATTAGATGCTATCATTAACCATTGGAATATGCAGCATTTCTTATTTTGCATCTACTTTGCTTTCTTTTGAGTCTCTCTTGACTTAACCATTTTAGACCCCATTTCTAGACTAAAAAAAAAAAAGCCATAAGAAGGCATGATACACAGACCTCAATTTTTGCTGAATAAAGAGGAGATCATAGTCACAGCTGGCCATTAAGACAAAGCACGAACAGTACTGCTATTTCAGTCACTTACACAAAGGTAACAATTTATGTCTTATTTATACTCCTTTCTGCTAAGGTTTTGCCCTTTCACCTCAAAGGCAACCATCATTGTTTTTACAGCTGGCTTGACGGAAACATTTGTTTATGAATGGCTATATTGCTTCCACTATAACTGTACGCACATCCTCTCTAGGAACTCAGTCTGTTGCCAGCCCACATTTTAGCATACATAACCAGAGCTGCCTGTCACCAAAGCCGTAGCTTTTCCTGCCCTCTGCCCCAGTACTGAGTAGCAGGGCTGCCCAGGTGAGGGCCCAGCACAGCACCTCCTGAGCCATCCTCACTTGCTCAGTCCCTCCCTGCTCTCCATGTGTAGCCAATGACATGGAGCCATAATTTATAGCCAGGTGACTGCACGTGAGGAATGCCTTTCCCCATGGCAAACCCTACAGAGCCCAGTGCTCTCCCAGTAATTCCTTCACCAGCAGTTGGGAAGGGCTGCTATTCTGGAACCTTTCCTCAGGAAAACAAGTATGGCCAACACTGTTTTATTCCTAGCAACCAGCACTGCTTCCAGAGAGGACATGAGAGAGCAGAAGGGATGAACTCCTGACAACACTATGGAGAAATCTCCTGCAGAAAGCAGCAAAAAATTTCAAGGCTGCCTCGTAGCTTTGCTGCTCATTCACAGTGGGGACTGCAAATAGCAAATGCTGCTGAGGGAGTGCAGAGATGTAAGGGGATCACATGAGGAAGGGCAGTTCAGAGAAAGTAAGGAAGTGTAGGTAATTTTTTAGCATTTGTAGCTCTGTTTTAATCTAAAACTCTCCACGTTTCTGTTGGTAGCTACCCAGAACAATAAAAAGCAGCATTCAGGAGAAAAGGAGCTATGATGCCCGATGCCTGGCCTGCAATATTACAGACTCTGGTTCACTAGAGAAGACATACATAACCCCGGGGCCCTGACGTTTCGCTCATCAAAAGTCATAGGAAATTCAAAAGTGCAAATTGTTTCTGAGCTCTCATTTGTTAATTGTATTAACTTGGAAAGAAATTCAAGCTCTGGAAAAGCAGGTGAATCTTCACTGCTTTATATCCCCATGCGCTCATTTGTCTCTCTTCTTCGGAGACGCCGTCCCTCCCCCGGTTTGATGTGATTTCGCTCTCTTCTGTGCTGCTCTTGCATCTCCTTGCCTCTCTCCTTGCAGCACCAGCCCCTGTTGTGCTGCTTTGTTCCTTCTCTGCTAAATGCGCTGTCAATAGCAAGTGAGGCTCCCAGATCCATCACCTCACAGCATGCTGGAGAACAGAGACCGGCCTTGCTCAGGGAGAAGCTCGGTGCAGCGTGCGGACAGCCCATCTCTAAGCCCATCTCTAAGCAGGCCCAGCGCTGCCATCAGCCCCGACACGGGATGCTGACGAGAAATTTCCCCACACACAAATGGTTGCTCCCAGCTGCACCAAGGGGAGCTGACAGAAGCAGCCCGAGGGTCTCACACCCACCCCACAGAGACAGCCCCTCGGAACAAGCGGCTGCTTTCCCCTGCCGTGCTCAGGGTGACTGACAGGACAAAGAAAATACAAATTCCTTCTCCAACGAAAGTTCAGAAACAGGAGTTCTCCTCCCCTTTCTCTCCCTACAGTCGTATCAGATCGCCCACAAACACAGCAGCCATCCTCTGAGATCAGCATGATTTCCCAGTATTGCCAACAGAGATTTCAGGCTCTTCTACGAGATGTGCTGCAGAGGGGAAGAGGTGGCAATGCACAGCTTTTTCCTTTGCAGCCCTTTTGTGCCACAACTGGAGCATTCCCCATACATAAAATCCACGCAGAATTTGTCAGAGCGCAAATCCTCAGCTTCAGCCCGCTGGAACAAGGATTAATTAACAGGCTACAGAGGCTGGTTATAGCTAGTAAGAAGCAACGGTCTATTTTGTCTTTAATAAAAAAAAAAAGTCAGTAATTCTTGGAACATTTATTAACTCCCCCAGTATAGGCAATTACTGTAAGATAAAGGTCTGCCAGTCTTGCATTAAAGTAAATTGCTGCATGTTGCTTTTCTACTGCATAGTAATGTCCACAGTACTGTGAATAAATGCTATCATTTTGGTTTTAAGCTTGAATCAACCTCTCAATCTGATGTTTGTAGCAGACCTTCACTCTCAGTGACTGGCCACAAAAGAAAACAAAGACAAAAATCTACAAACCAAAAAAAGCAATCTGGCATTTCACTAGTTTTATAGCTCTGGTTAAGGTAATCTCACACACTCCTCAACGTGCCAAACTGAAAGGAGGAAGCACAAAACCCAGAAACCATTCCTGCTGTCTGCTATGTTCCACAGTCACATACAACTTTAAAAAATAGAGTGGTGACTTAAAAACAAACAAACAAACCCACCCACAGGCTCCGTAATACACAGGACACTGCCAACCAGCTTTAAATTGAATTACACAGCCTGCTAATCTTTATGATGAAATAAAATTTCTTTGAACACTGCACATTATACTAAAATCTGCAGTGCTTTCTGCCCCTAGTCCCAGCCTCTCTCTGCTCAAAGCAACTCCTCCATCCCTGAAACCATTGTTCTTTCTAAGCAGGAACGCGATGATCTGCAAAAAGGAAGATTTCTTATTTTAATTAGATGTAGTTAATATGGTGTGTGTGATGTGAAAACTTGAGAGATGGGAGTTCCTGCGCTCCGTATATTCGGATGCAAGATTTAATTTCTAAGCGACAAACCAGTGGTATACAGTGAATACATACTTGGACTGCAGGCTATTGAAATCATTCCCAGAGCTGATATACAGCTAAAGAATCTGATGACGACACCCATAAAACTCTCTATTTGGATAGTGCTACTTGTTTGATATCCCATCAGCGCAACAACCATACATCTATCTTCTCTTTTACTGTGTATTTGGGAGAAAGAGAGAAGTGAAAGAATTGTTTTGATTACTTTAAATATTTGTTTTCACAATGGTTTGCTATTTAAAACCTAGTCATTCCCTGCATTTTTCATGTAGTCCAGGGAAACAAATCCAAGAAATGATCCAATCATTATCATTATTAACAGTCCTGTCCATGAACTGTGCAATACTCGGTGCTGTGGCTCCCTTCTTTCATTGAAAATTACCAGAAGAACATGCTAGATTAGGACACATGAAGAACTAACCAACCTAGAATATTATTCTTCTTGAAAGCACATCTAACGTGAGCTGTTTTCTAGTGGCTGTTCACACTTCAGGGTTTGGTTTGGCTGCTTGGGATTGGCAGTACACAGCCTATATTGGGAATTCTGCACCATCTCCAGTAATTAGGTGACTACAGTATAAGAAGAAAAGCTCAAAGTTTCTCTCCATGCCGTTAGCAGATTATAAAAATAGTCTCTTGTGAAATTTCTTTATGAAAAGTTGCCAGGAATAACAAACAAATCAAGAGAGCAGTGTCACTCAGTGGAAATCCTGTATGGAAATGGGTACTAGGTAGTGATTTCTTTTACCTTTTATGTTACACCTTCAGGGTTCTGTTTTCCACAAAGTATATATATCTGACACAGAGCAAAGGATGAATATAAGGAAACAACGGAAATAACAGTTGCATAAAACTAGAAAGAAAGATACAGGTAGGGCTTTTGGATTTTATATCCTTTTCAGTGTAGATGACTACATGAGGAAAACACTACTCAACCAATGAAAAAAATGTACATGGCTGTATTTTTCTGCAGTTTTAAGACGCAACCTTGAAATTATTTTTGTTTTCCTCTAAGAAAAATAAATTAGTATGCCCAAAAAAGGTGAATGCAAACAAAAGCTAAGCATCAATAATTAATTTGTTCAAGACATATGAGAATTTAAAAGTACCAATGAGAGTTTTAACTGTGACATTAAACACAAGAAGCAACACTGCAATAAAATCTAAATAAAGTTGGGATGACGTGCACGTCCCAGGAAGCTAAATAAATAAAGGAACACTAAAACTTAAGACTCCAGATTCCATCATATAAACATTTTAAAAAACTCATCAATATTCCACGCTCATAATCACAGAATGGCTTAGGTTGGAGAGGGCCTTAAAGATCATCTGGATCCAAACTCTTGCCATGTGTAGGATTGCAATCCACTTTATCAGGGTGCCCAGGGCCTCATTCAACCTGGCCTCAAAGGCCTCCAGAGATGGGACATCCATCTGGGCAAACTGTTCCAGCACCTCACCACCTCTGAGTAAAAAAATTTCCCTAATACCTAACTTTTATCTCCCCTCTTTTAGTTTAAAGCCATTCCCCTTATCCTGTCACTACCAGACCACATAAAGTTGGTCTAGTAACCTCCTTTCAAGTACTAGAAGGCTGCCATGTGGTCTCCCTGGAGCCTTCTCTTCTCCAAGCTCAACAAGCCCCAATTGCTCAACCTGCCTTCATAGGAGAGCTGCTGCAGCCCTTCAGTCATCTCAGTGTCCTCCTCTGGACCCGCTCCCAGAGCTCCACGTCCTTCCTGTGCTGGGAGCCCCAGGCCTGGACGCAGCGCTGCAGATGGGGCCTCACAAGGGCAGAGCAGAGGGGGGACGATCACCTCCCTCTCCCTGCTGGCCACCCCTGTGTTGATGATGGCCACCCCTGGCCTTCTGGGTGGCAAGAGCACACTACTGGCTCACGTCCAGCTTTTTGTCCAGCAGGACCCCCCAAGTTCTTCTCCTCGGGGCTGTTCTCAATGAGTTATTCTCCCAGTCTATGAATATAATCCAGGATTGCTAAAAAAACCCAAAACGACTCTGCATGTAATACCAAGAGGAATCAGTAAGAACCTCTGAAGTATACAGCCAATGTGGTCTGGCCCTACAAATAACAGAGCTCGTAAAAGCTGCAGACGGAAAGCAAAATGCCAGCACTGACCTGTTATTAAAACACACATTTCCCATTCCGGTGCCTGAAGCCCAGCTCAGCTCCTCACCAAAGCCACCCGCAGAAGACATAGCAGTCTTCAAAACGTTCAAAACAGAGGTTTTGCACGGAGCTGCTTCCCTTTCTCCCAGAACAGCTGTGCAAAACCCACGCTTACAGGATTAAAGCCACCTCAGCATTTTCTTTCACTCGCAATGAATGCAATATTTTTTTTTTCTAACAGTTAAGAGTTTTGTTCAAAGTGGTATTTTATGTTTAGTCACTTAATTATTCATTCTGGCTAAAACAAGTAGAGCAATATAAGGTTCAAAATATGTTCCAGATGGTAAAAACACAAATCAGAAATAAATCATTTTATAAAAATAGGAATACATTTGTTTTTATTGCCATAATGCTACTCTAAATTATGCATAAGCTTCCTTTTGGATCTAAATTAGTGCAGAATACTTTGAGCTAATATCCCTCTGAATTTTGAGAAATCTAGAGCTTACTGCCTTGTCTCAATAGAAAAACTTTAGTGTCAGATGCTGAGATAACTCACATCTGAAGCACACAGGTCAGGAGCAAAAGCTCTGAAGGACAAATAGTTGGTCATACCGACATTGTTTTCAGTGCACAGAAGCAAAAGGAATACAGTCATACAAAGCTCTAAATGAAATATTTCTTGATAAGAGATCGAGCTTGGATAGCATGAGGGAACAATTGAGCCAGACTGAGAAAGAACACACGAGGGCTGTAATCACAAATTTTTAAATGGTGATAAGAGCTTGAACGTGGTTCACCATTTTGTTACAGCTCTTTGTCTGTTTCCAGCTTAGGTCTTATTTTCTGAAGATTATTTTGGCAGTTTTGGATATAATTTCCAGTTTCTAAGGTGCTAAATACACAAATCCAAGAGTAGACTAGAATTAACTGACTGTCCTTACCTACCACATTTCCAGTGCACTTCTTTTGTCATTTGTTCTGTTACAGGCAGCAGTTGCAATCTGAAGCAGCTATTTTCTATTTTCTAGAACTAAACACTCATAAATGAGCAGGAGCTACTTAACATCAGTCCAACTAATACAAAAATAAACTTTAAAAGAACCAATGACACATTTCTGAGAACCATACCCATATATGTATGAAGTAGCAAGAAAAACACCGCATTAAAATAGTACAATCAATATTTTCTTTTCACTTTAAGTAGTATGACGGAGAAACTAAACAGCAGGGAAAAGCTCAATTTTAATTTTAGCTGTATCAAGACCATCTATATCAAAGGCAACAATAGATTGCAATTTAGAAAAATAAAATTGTTACAGTCCAGACCCATATTTATTTGGTCACAGCATCATTCACAGTTCCTCAACTCCTCGAGTAATAATCTAGAATAATCAGAAAAATACTGGAACAGGCATTCGAAACAAAAAACAAGGAAGAAAAAAATACCATAAAATAAGCAAGCTGCCAAATCCCAAAATAACTCAGAAAAAAAAAAACAAACAACCCTATTAAACCCATTAAATCTACTAAAATCTATTTTTTAATACATTCAGTGAGAAAAATACTGGGCACAGAATAATGTCTTAATTCTCCCCCAGCACTAACTCTGCTGGCAGTCATTTCACCTACTTGGATCCATCCATATCCAGGCTGGACAGGGCTCTGAGCAACCTGACCCAGCTGTGTGCCCGTTCTCTGCAGGGGAGCTGGACTCGATGGCCTTTCAAGGTCCCTTCCGATTCCAAGGATACTATGATATCCACCACTACAAAACTTTGCCAGGTTTGTCCAATAATACATCTCATAGTAGAAAACTTAATTAAAAAATGACTGGAAAAAAAAATCAACAATATGAAAGAACCATCCGAATAACAACAACAACAAAAAACTTTTGAGAAAATGACTGGAATGGTTGTGAGTTATTTACACAAGTAAGGCTATGCACAATCAGGCCCATACTAATTGAGCACCACGTGCATATTATCATTCATTAAAGATATATCTGCCTGAATTTATCTTTGCTTTCTGTTCATTTCAATTACTCAATCACTTTCCATCACACAGAAAAGGAAGCATTATATTACAAAGACAGAGCTATAATTAAGACACTCCTGCATCTCATTTCCCATATATGACTGAATGAGAAAGGCCGGGGAAAACAGGAACGCTGGTAACAGCAATATGTTGAGTACATTCAGTGAGGCTTATACTGGGCACAGAATAATGTCTTCATTCTTCCTCAGCAAAAAATGTTGTGTGTTTACTGCAAGGTCAGTTAAGTTACTATAAGAGATTTTTAATGAAAACAATTATAAATTTAAAATAACTGTGTTTAAAGCATTTAATAGTCACTGAGGTCAAGTGATTACAGCAGTTACAAGACCCGAGGGACGTGTTCACACCAAAACAAAGTGAATAAATTAACTCAGCCATTGTATGCAATCACTAAGTGACCACAGAGGTTATTCAGCATATGAGCCTAGATGACTTTTCATGGAAAACCAACAGTGAAAATTTATCAGCTGAAGGGGAAAAAAAAACTAAGAATCTGCAAAAGCTGCACGATGGGTTGAGAGCTAGAAAGATTAGAAAAGAAGATGTAGAAAGCATGCTCTGTGATCCAAATGCAGAGACAAGGAGTAAAAGCATGCACCCATTTCAGTAACACTCAAGGTGCTGAACATTTTGTTTCAGTGAAATCACTGAAGACTTGCAACGGTGTGTGGGACCAACAAACTTTAAAGTCACACGAACTGCCTTCAGTCTAGTGCAACTCTGACACATGTAACACACAGAGAAGAAAAAGTGATACAGGAATTCATTATAATCATCTTTTAATTTTCCCTTGGCTTATCAACTAAGAAAATTACTTGACTGGCATTGCATCTTAGAGTTATTCCATTATATAATCCCAGTGGAGATAAGTGTTGTTTTACCACAAAGAAAGCAAACTAAGATGTAGAAGGAAGTCAAGTTCTTGTTTTGTTCCCTCAAGGTAGAAGAGATACAGATGCTTTGACTCCACCACTGCTTTACAACAGGATTGCCAGTGAAGACACAGGGCAAAAACACATCCATGAATTCATTCTGTTTTGATTCCAAATGAGGAGAGGGCAGCACTGGAGCCAATATTCATGTGATTCCACGGAGGAATCAATTTGCAGCTTCACTTCATGCTAGAAACCTAATAACCAGTGTTGCTGTATATATGGAGATGTAGGTAAACTCAGTGCTTGTCAAAAAAAAAAACAACTAAACACCAAAAGAGGTTTTCTCTGCACCTGAAATATAAAAGGCTGAGGACAAAACCAGCAGGTCCTCTCACAGCCATAGCTTCCAGCTAGCTTCAGTGACACCAAGTGCCAAAGAATGCAAAAGCTGCTTTCTCAGATAAATACCATGCTGACATCTACAAGAACTATGTATGTTAAGAAAGCCCCATGATATATTATTGAGGCTGGAACAAAATCTATTCAAAGAGTTGAGATTTGTCTGTTGCAAATGTTAAACAAAGGATGTATGTGATAAAATAATGCCATCATGAAATGCCTGTTATACACAAGGGAAATGCCAATGCTTATGCTGTAAGAGTCCCTGCAGAAATCTAGGAACACAGTATCAACTTACTTGCTTTGGCTTCCAGCAGTAAGTACTGAGTCAGAATTTTCCAACAACAAAACACTGGACATAGGCTCTGGTTGTAACAAAACAATACTTGTGTAATGACCTGATAGCCAAAGAACTTTCACAGGCATTCACTTCAGAGATCAACACACTCCAGAAAGCAATTCCTTTCCTGGAGCTGCCTGATACCAAAGGCATTTGTGACAACTGAACCTCACTGAAGAGCAGTGCTGCCTAACTTGTCCACAAGGACTGGAACTGAGTGGGACCACGCCTCCTGAGCCCAGGGGAGCCCTGCAGCCCACCCAGCCCTTACACTGCTTTCTCATCCTCTTCCTTCTTTGCAGTACTTGAACATTTACACGTCATCACAAACCTGGACATAAGTATATAAGTAACAAAGCATATAAACTGAGGAGGACGATTCCTATTATGTGTTTTCCCTCAACTTATGTACAACTACTTCTCATACCATTTCTGAATTCCTAGCCTAGTGAAGCCTAGGGGAAAAAAAAAACCAAAAAAAAAACAAAAAAAAAACAGTTTTTGAGGCCATTAAATCTAGAGCTGTTTTCTAGAAATATGAACAATAAAACCAAATTTCAATAATACAGCAGTACCCCAAAGCCCCAATCCTGCATGCACAACCACATAAAAGGCAGAAAAGCATTCTTTAAAATCGCACCAGAGAAACCTAAGATCAGAGGGCAGATGGTTTGAAAGAACAGTATGGACAAAGTGCAAAGGCAGGTGAAAAAACTGAGACTACAAAAGCTCTTTTATTTAAAAATTACTTTTGCAAATCTTAATATTCTTTACTTATCCCTTGAATGGTCAGCCAGTGTTCTCCAATGGAATAAAATGATGCTATTATGAGGTGTAGAGATGAGTTAAAGCATGATGACAAAGCCATGCTTTCAGAGGTTGTTATACACTGCTCTAAACTCGTCTAACATTTCTGGAGGATCAGCTGGCTTGAGTCACTTTCGCCTCTGAGGATTTCTAGTGTAACTAGTAACACAGCAGTGCCCAGCGAGCCTACCAGCTGCATTTGCAATAGGAGCACCACGGACAAGTTTCTCCTTCTACCTTTCGGACTTCTGCTGTTGCAAGCTAATTGTCTTCATCTGTAGCTACACAATAGCAAGACACTGTCACAATACAGCAGAATACAAAACACCTTCTGCTTAGGAGGTGTTGAGCATCTGTGTGCAAAGCAGTTCTCTAGCTCAAAGCACTAATCACGTTACTATCCCAGTAAAAGTTTCCTCCTTCAAATTTTGACATCCTGTATCATTCAGAAAAAGGACTTTCACTATTTCTGTTTATAGCTTATAGCTTTTAGTCCTGCTTGAAATTATAGTCAGCCAAAAAGGCAGAGCAAGCACTAGTTTTGGATGTGGACATAAAAGCCCATAGCGTCATGGACGCTGAATGCACTCACATTAGGTGCCACCACTCCCTCAGGGCACACAGAATGTTGCACAGTCCTTGCTTGGGAGTGACAGAATGTTTCCCCAAGATAACGCAGAAATGAAGTGAAGTCCTTATATTTGTCTTAATTAACAGAATCATACTGAGCTAGAAACAGCACATCACATGAGGACAAGTGAAGCAAAGGTAGGGGGGTGGATTCTCATGTGCTCTAATTCAATTAGGAAGCAGTGACTGACACTTGGACAGGAGAGGTTAATTGGGGTCACCAAAACGCAGTAATTCCTTACCTAACCAGTCATTAAACTTCTTAACCTCTGAGGGCAGTCCCAGCTCGGTGAAATCGCCCGTGTGGAGAAGGATGTCCCCATAAGGCATCTGGATGCCATCTGTTCTGGAGTGTGTGTCTGAGATGCAGACAAATCGCGTGTGGCCCGCTGGTTTTGGAGTATCATATGGGATAGGGTCGACCCTAAAGCAGACACAAAGATCTCGTAACAGTTACAAGGTTAAAAGCCTCACATCTATAATTTCAAACATCAACACAAATCCAAGTAGACATCAGTACGCATGCACACCCATTTGCACACACCACGCTGAAAGAAACGACTGTAAAGTAACGCTGCCAAAAATCAAGGAGGGACCACATTCTCAAATACTTACCTGGTAAGGAAGGAAAATTAAGAAAATATGTAGGATATGACTAGTTTCTGCTCCTGATACCAAAATTAAACACTGGAGGGAAAAAAAGGTTTGGGGGTCTTAGAATTTATATAGATTTTTTTTTCAACATCTGCCTTGTAAATATACAGGTGCACAGGTTTTAGGTAACAAGTCCTGCAGGTGGGCCAGCAAAAGGCTCTCACATGAGCTGAGCTCACTGTATGATTTTGTTCAAGGGCACAGGCACTCCTACCATTTCCAGCAAGGTTGTTTGTTCACACTCTCAGCTACAATGCTTTGATGAGGCCTGGAAATTGCAGAATTGAGCATAGTGTCAACTCCTTACTCTCAAAAATCCTGAGCTCATCCATCACTATAATTCAACATAGGAATAGCACAGAACCTGGCCTAACATTGAATCAAACCCTGCTGCAGCTATATAGAATTTCAATCCATTCCTCTGATGTGCTACTTTGATCATGGACAGAGCTCAGCTTAATTCTAAGAGCTGCAGGACTTATTATGGTCCACTACCATCTCTAATCATTGCAGCACTGCAAACAAGCCAAGCATTTTAAAGCACTTAAAATAATTTTATTCCATAGGTATATATTGGAACAAACCAACACAACGACGTGCATTCAAAAATTGGAGCCTGAAAGTAAAAAAGAATATTTAACAGAATTTATTAGTTTTGCTCTTCGTACTGCATGAAAAACAAGGAAATACAAACTTTGTAAGTTTTTCTTTACCTTATGAAAGTCAGTACACTGAATTACTATTTACTACACACTGAACTGTGTGATAACTTCTGCTGATGTGCTCAACTCCAGCTCCCTAGGGAGGTGAGAAAGCCCCTACTTTGAGGAGCTTACAGTGAAATCTCCAAGCGGACATGCGCTCGTTGGGCTTCAATGAAAAAATGGCCACGTGAATGCACTTCCCAACAAGGCCTTACTGAATCTATTTTAGATTTGGGAGAATGCTTACACACAGCTAAAATTCCAGCATATGAGAAAACTGTGTGTGCAGGGAGAGCTACTGGTCAGACTGCGTTTTCCTAGGTACCATGAATAAGTAGTTCCATTCAAACTGTATTTCCCATGCATGCCTCACATTTGGTTGCCACTGGGTCACTGAACTTTTTTTTTGTAGAATTCAGGCTCGACAAGACTGTGTTTACTTTGATATGGTCTTTATTTAAAAACAAAATTGCTGTGGGCTGGACGGTATGGGAAGGGGCAGTTCAGCAGAGAACTCTTTGCCTTTTTGGTACTGCACCTCCTTTTCCTCCCAGAGCGCCACACATGATTAGTTGAGTCACAGAACCAGTTATCACTACTGAAACACCTCACTGCAAAACATGAGCTAAAGCAATCGATGGATTCATCTTTTCTATAAGAGTTAGAAAATAATAAAATCATTATTATAGAGGAAAACTCACTTATCCATTGAAATTACACTACTAAGCTGGGCAGAAACAACTATAGGCCACAGCATTTTGGCATCTGCTTTGCTATTCTCTGTAGTTTATTCCCAAACAAACCCCCCTTCGCTCTAAGTCAATTTGAAGCATTTTAGAAACAGATCACACGTTAAACATGAGGGTCCCTGAATCAACATTTCCACTCTTCCAAGCATGTTTTCTTCAGATCACACACAACACGAACACCAGCTTTCATCGCTGCCACATACCCTGCTCAGACTGTTCTCTGCATGAGCCACAACCAGTGCCTCTGGGGAGCCCAGTTTGTTCACACACAGCAGCTCTGCTTTGCCATTCTCTGCGCTTTATTTCCTAACAACCCTCCTTTTGCTCTAGGCAATGCCTCCCAGACTATAGCACCCAAATCTGGTTTAGAATTTTTTTATTCATGCAACGACTTACTAACGCAAGATTCTATAATTGAAATTCATTAAGTTCCTGACCCTTCTTTCATTTCTTTGCATACACTGGGATGTTGCCAAGTAACCTTTTTTTTAAAATATATCTTAGCTTAATTTCTTCTCTTATTCAGTAGTGTTTGCCCACTAAGTATTGGAAAGTGAGATACTGAAGGTTATTGTGTTCAGCCCATCAATTTATCTTACTAAAAACAGTCCTTCAAAAGAAACTTAATAAAAGCAGTGTTATTGCCAGTCCTAAAGGCTCAAGTTTGCTTTCTACTTGCAGGTACAGTACAGGAAACACTAATGGAAGACTTGTGTTTATCACTGCATCTTGAGAGGACTGGCCTCTGCCTTTGTGAGATCACCTATCACAGTATGTATCATCATCTGTTCCTGTGGGGTCAACTCACCTCGGGTCCCAGCCACAGGGATAACAGCCTGGCATCTCTAAAAGCTCTGTAACTGTTACGTGCCCAATCCTCCCTGCCACCCAACAGGAAACAAAATAATTATTTCACCTCTGCCCACAACCAGTCTTTACCGAATCAGCACGCGCACGCACACACACACACACACAGAGTCTACCATTTTCTCTTAACAATGTGCATGCAAGCAGCTGTGACAAAATTCCATCACCAACAACACTAATTCTTCTGATTTCTCAAGCTGGCCAACAGCAACGCTTTATAGATTATCACCACGTTTGAAAAAGAATGCTTATAGAAAGATACAGTTATACTCCAGCAATTTAAATGATTAAAACAACAGCCAGGAAATGAAAAGCAACCTAATAAGATATGGATTAGTATCAAAATGAATGAGGGAGTTTAAGAGCCCCGTGCTGCCTTACATCCCACCAGCCCCGTGCCAGCAGCCTGCAACCAGTGCTGCCCAGGCTGCTGCTGGTACCACAGACACACGGAGGTTTGCACTGCTCTCCTCCAGCATATGGTAACTTTTACCACTGTTTCACATTCTAAAAGCAGGTAATGACAGGAAGTTAAATAATTAAGCAACAACCCTCAACACTGACATTATCGAGGAGACTCTAATGGCAAGACAGAAGGGCTGAATTCCACAACTCACAGAGAAGGAAAACACCGGGTCTTTCACATGCATGAAGGGAAAGGTCATGATTTAGGACACCAAGCTACAGAACAAATGCATTAGCTGTGTATTTCGGCTCAGCCATACACTAGCTACTTAAAATGACGTCTTATAAATCAGAAACATTAGCAAGTACCTCAGGGACAGCGAGGGCAGCGCAGCCCTCCAGGAGACATCGCCGCAGGGAGGACTACGCTGGGAACCTGTTTTCAAAGCAAACTCAGCGAAGACACTGGCACCATTTCTCTGGGAGAGAGACAAGTTTTGATTCCAAAGCATAATTCTGCATGGATGACTTCAAAAGCCAACACCACCAGGCTTTGGTTCGGCTCCCTGGTCCCCTGGAAGGCCTCAGAGCTGAACCCGCGGCCTCTTTGCTTTCCCACTCTCTTGGGGTTTGAGGTATGCAGGCCCCAAATCCGCCCTACGGAACAATTCCCAAGAATCTAATTCATCCACGAAGATGAAATAAAAGCCTTAAACATTAAGCCAGGAAGAATTTCTAGTTCCTAAATGACAATAAATCACTCATAATGCAGCACCTTTAGTGGATAAAACACTCACAGATGCACAGACATCCCTCTCCTCAGAGCCCTACAGCTCAACCCAGCAGCGCCACTGCTTACAGTCCACTATGAGCTGACTCGGTGCCACTGGCTTTGCTACAGGTGAACAAATCAGAGGACCATGTAATTCCACACTTTCCCAGACATACCAGACAGATGAATAAACAGCGACGCATGAGCCCACGTCCTTCCCAGATTTTGTCCCATCGCATGCTTTGTATGCGGAACAGGCTTCAGACAAATATTTTCAAGTTGTAGTAACTATTTTACTGCATCGTTTGGGGAATGAGTAAATTCCTCAATATTTCAAACCGATCTTCTGATTTTGAAAGGGGAAAGATGGAAACTTTGATAAAGGGAAAGGTGGATTTGCTGACTGTATCCTCCAATGCAAGCTCCAATGGAAGGAAAGGTGACAAGGTTTTACAGAAGTTCAGTGCATCACATGCACATCCTGGCATCTCCAGTCAGAAACGTATGTGCATGCACAGACAGCTGATTTTGTGATACAACACGTGCTGAACGAAACTAAGCTAAATATTCATTTCCTCTCAATAAACACAATGAATGTCAAAACAGAGTATTATGTGCTTGGCCACTGTCAGCCATAGATTGTTTAAATTATATGTACGAGTGCTTTTGTTAGCTTGACTCCATCTTCCAATATGGTCAAACACTGAGAAAACATCCTCTGACTAAAAGAAATGAGATGCAAAACACCTTTCAGTATTCTCGTGGGTAAGTTTTATTTGTACAAGCACACAAATCTAAGAGCAGACTGCCACAAAACAGTTTAAAAGTTACACCTTTGCTGGAAACATCTATGTACACGTGTCACCCCTCAAAACCTTAGAGAGAGCTCTGGAAACTAAAGCAGAGGTCTGATATTCCTTTCAGAGATGTCATTAATTGTGACTTGGTGCAATATGAAAAGAAAAAAGTACATTTCCAAAGCCACATGAGGATCCAATGCACGCTTCAGCAGCTTACTGCTCATGTTTCCAACAATTAGAGCTGAAGGGAAACGATGGATCTTTTTATCACAGGTTGGGGCTGGTTTACTTCCAGTGAGATTTATGAGATTAAACAGAAAAGGCTTACACTATCCACTGTCAGAATTTGGGCAAACTAAGAAAACCCTCTGCGTAAGGGCAAAGACACAAATGTGTATTTGCACAAATACATCTTCTCAGCCTGATATAAACCTCGACAAACAACGACTCCAAACTCTGTTAACCCCAAATGCTGGTCAGTAACAAAACCAGGAGGAGATAAAATTCAGATCTGCTATGGTGTGCTTGGGGTGCAAACAGCAGTCTGGTGTTTTTTTCTGAAGTGCTTATGATATTAATGGAAATTCAGAAACTGAACTACTTAAGTGCTTTTGAAAATCCTGTTAAAGAACACTTTGCAGATAAAAATTTATTTTTGGTCAAGGAAATACTTTTCTAAAATTTGTGTATAAGTGGCTTCCCAAAGGTAACAAAAGCAAACCAAAACTCAAAAAATATCAACATCAGTATCGGCATCACTCTAAGGCTCAAAAGTTTGTGCTTTAAATAAAACAGTAAAACGCTATTTTTATGCAAGTATGGTTTCAATTAGAAGTCATTAAGAAGAATTTTTCCCACATTCTTTTGTTGTTGGGGGACTGAATAAATTCTACCCTCTGTACACCCTGCAAGAACTCAATTGCTGATGAATCTGAACATGCACTAGCAAGGAAGGTCAGTAAGTTGTCTGTGTAGAAGGCAAGTTTTTGTTTCCCTGCTATAAGGTCTACAAGCACTGACTCATTCAATGCATTCAGAAGGCATAATCTGGAATCCCAACCTCCACAAAGATACAAATTAGGATTCAATTTTAAGGACAATGGGATTTGAAAGATTCACATTTATATATCACAACAAGAGTGATGCTGAATTAAAGTGTATTATTTAAACAGCATGAGTCATAAAATGGAGTGGATTTACCTCTGGGGTGGAAAACACAGAGGTGGCTTTAGCCCTTGATGCAATGGTAAAATAGCTTTTCGAACAGTAATGCAAAAACCAAAATGAACCAGATGTCCAAGATGGAGTAAATTTAATTGGTTTTGCTCTACCTTCAGACATCAAAAATGCCATTTCTCTCACAAACTCAGATGATTTTGGCCAGACAGACAGATGCATAAAAGTACCACCATCATCTATAATTACAAAATTCTATTTAAAAAAAAAAAAGACTTTTTTTAAAAGATGAATTACTGCAGTATATACCCAGGTTTTGATGGTCATTCGTATTAAGAATGAAATCTGGAATATCCTAAAACGTACAGAACTCATAAGCGGAGATCTGGGAGGACTGAGGCTAGAGTGCTTGCAGAAAGCATTTGATGCTGGTTCTGATCTACTTATTTATTCCAATGAATGCTTGGTCTGAAGTATAGGAACTACCTGAAATTCTGCTGACACTCAGCTCAGGGATTATCCTCTAAACCACAGGGTAATATATTGTGCAAGTAAGAAACTTCTCAAGCCTTCCCAGTCATTTTGCTTTCTGACCTGAAGGCAGAACCCTCCCTCTCCAATCCAACCTCAATGAAATTAGGCCTTCCCTTAAATGCAATGCTAATCATGAGAATCTCTCTTCTGCTCTTCCTTGTAATTTCATTTCCATTGGGATGATGGAGCTGAGCCCAAAAAACCTGTTCAAAGGAAGGACAATTCATGCTGGGCAAGCATCACTGGTTCCCATTTTTAAGTTACTGCGTAACACAGAGTGCCTTCAGCATGCCTTTAAAATAGCTACCAACGTTAGAAACCTGTAAGCAAACTACAGAAGTCAAACCAAAAGAAAAGAATTTTCTTCATCCTCCTCCAGGCCTGAGATATTACATTAAGGAAGTAAATTGGCAGACACATTTGTGAATCTGAACCAGTACAAAAATGTGTCTCTACGAGGATGAATATTCCCTCTCTTGCATGTAGGCTTTAAAAATCTTTTTAAAGATTTCAGTAATAAAATGCTTCCACTTAAATCTGGGTATCTAACACCATATTCCTACTAAGGAAAAGTCTTCATAACAGCTATGCTGTCTTAAAAGGCTTTTTGCCACTTATATTCATGTATATGAAGTACTTTGGCCCTTGTCAAATGTCTCAATTCCCAGATTCTCTTAAGTTTTAAGAATTCTTCTGCAGGGAAGACAATGCAATATAGACTGCAATTCAGCTCCCCTGAAGTCCTTTCTTCTCAACAGGATGAGAGGGGAGATTTAATAGCTAGCTTCTACCAACACCTATACAACCTCAAAGGACAAGTTCCCACTGAGCATCCTGGATGCCAAAAGCTGCACATACGCAATGGTTGACTGAGGTGACATAAGCTTTCACGTTACATGCTCACACAGCTGGCCCAATATTTCTCTCCTGCCGCTAATTCCACAGCTACAAATTCTGACACCAATCACTCATCCTAGTCTCAACTTGAACTCCAGATTTAGATTTTGGGGCAGATCTGAACTAGCCTTAGAGAAAAGCGTGTTTTTGGTGTTTGTTTGTTTGGGTTTTTTTTTCCCCAAATAGGATGAAAACACTAGCATCAGGTTCTGCTCCTAAGTGTGCTCTCCAACTTTATGGTGCCTATGCTGGAGACACAGGAACATGAAAATGGACAAATTCTACTCGACAGATTTTTGTACTTTTAAC
Source organism: Tetrao urogallus (assembly GCF_951394365.1). Classification (NCBI taxonomy): domain Eukaryota; kingdom Metazoa; phylum Chordata; class Aves; order Galliformes; family Phasianidae; genus Tetrao; species Tetrao urogallus. Next base: position 1,572,006 of record NC_136819.1, read on the forward strand.
TATCCTTAACTTCCCAGGGCCATCGTCTTCATTACAGCTAACATCATCTTCCTGGCATACGTGTCTGAAATGAAACCCAACTGCAGACAGAACTGGATTCAATCAAACAATACTGCAGTTCCTGGGTGAGCACAACGGAGGGCTGTAGATACTAAAAGCAGGCTCTTTTCTTTTACTGTTCCAAACATTTTCCCAGCTAAAAAAGCTTATACCAGATAGCTCTGTCCCTCTTTTCTTCCTCTCCAGTATTAAACAACCTATGACAAGGAAACTGGAGGTCAAATAGTACACATTCCAGAATGTTTCAAGATGCAAACATTAGTATGAAGGAGAGAAAGCTTGGTAGATAAAAGTTGCAGCAGAGGGAGAGGAAAATAAAATCTCAAGTGTGCATGAGCAGAACACTGCATGAACGAACTTCAGCTGGAGGTCCTACAACTGCATGGTGCGTTTTTTCTTCCCCCTTTCCTTTTCAAACCTCACTCATTATTTAGAAATGCTTCTCAGGCAAGGCTACATGTCCTCGAACTCAGCAGCAATGCCTTCCTATGCAAAGCAAAAACAATTCTTATGGATAAAATCCAGCAGAGCATTTTTGTTTCTTCAGCTCTGTAACTTGTCTATGGCACTTGTTTGTCACGTATCACATTTAAACAAGGAATACTGGGAGAAGAACTGCTGCATGTACCACCAGGAGGCTTCATCAATAATGTAGTTAACAAGCAAAGGTTTTGTGGGGAACCACAGTGTCACGGGTTATTTAAGAGCAATTTTTTTCAGCTTCTACTTTTATCATAGAAAAATAAGGAATTAAGTGTCCTCAGTGGGAATACTTGGACATCACATTTATCAGAATGCTTACTGACTTCTGCAGTTAGCAATTACTTTCTGAGTTATACCATCTACTTGCAAAGGTGCACTCCCCTCTGCCCTCCAAAAAAAAAAATCACAAGTAAAAAGAAATTACAGTCAAGGCATAAATCTACCTTACGAATACTTTTAGAAAACTCAGTTTAAAAATAATTTACTGTCACTTCTATGGCTGTAACAAAAGCAGGGGAATGAGGAAAGCACTACAGAATCACTCGGAATTCAGTATTTTCCTCGAGTCATTTCCAAAGCCAAATAAGCCGAAACAACTCCCTGTGTTGCTTCTACACCTGAATAGTTGGAAAGTTATTCTGCCTGACTCTGAGGCGTTGTTAATTGAACAAACCTGCTTAGTAACTGCTCAATATGCAACTGAACGCAAGACCTTGAAAACTTTGAAATCTTAACTACTTTCCAAACCCACATGCAGTGCAATACCAAACCTTGGTCCCTGTGGCATGTGCAGAAAGTGATTTCTACACCAAATCCAAAAAGCAAACGTTTAGTAGCTTTGAAAATTAGAGAAAGGATATCACCACGAAAATGGCTGGGAAGGAAGGAAACAGGCTGCACCACATAACGTTTTATGACACAGAATGAGATGTGACAGTGTAAATTCACTTATGCAATTCAGTTGCAAGCAATGCAAATGCAATCTCACTGATTGCACTTTAAAACAGAAGAGTGAATTTCATTGTTTCAGCCATAGGATTGGCCACATTAAAATCTTCACTTCCAAACCACACGGAAACAAATAGAAGGCATCATTTCACACTAAGATGGGAATAACCTAGGTAGGTGTAACTCATGCATGAACTGGATCACGGAACATTTCAGGTCACGCAGTCAGTTCGTACAAAAGGCCTCATGCACAGAAATGAGTCCCACCAGCCTTGTCACTAACAAGCCAAAGACAGAGACATTTAGACCTTAGGCCCCCCAAACCATGAGCTTAAACAAAAATGCAGGAGGATCTTCTTCACTGTCTTACTTTATCTTCTGGATTCTTAAAGCTTGAGAATATGAGGAGGTATCCCTGCAGTAAAAAAGTGTGTGAATCGAAAGTACCATAGCTTTTCCTACATGAGTCCTGAGGGAGACTATTTATTAGGCACAGTTCTGTTTTCTGATTTAGCTTAAGCTCTTTCCTTAGAGAATATGAGTATCCACACCAAGAGAAATTCCAGAATAGCAGCTGCAGAACTGTCTTCCCTGTAGAAACTCCTAGAATCAGTCATCCTATGCGGTCACACTCCTTGCTTTCCATTTTTTATTGTCCTCTTAGCATTTATGAGAAAAAGACACACACACACACACACACACACGTATGTATTTTGGTTTTCAGGAAATCTCTGACTGCTTTAAAATCCACAATAAAACTGCAGAAGTAGTCAAAGGCAAACTGCATAACCTACAAAGTGCATCAGGGTGCAGCCACCATCAGCTATACTAATGGGCATTTCATTATGGTTTTTGGGGGGATTTTTTTTATACAGTCAAACCGATTTTTGATTGAACTAAGAGCAATAATAAAATTGTACCCACCTACCCATACATAGCAACTTCTGCTCAGCACGCAAATGAAATATTAGTTCTCTTGCCATTCTGGAGCAGGAAGAGATACCTTTAGGGACAGGCTATGACAGAATTCCATGACAGCTTTGCAAAGTTACAGGAAATTGCTAATAAAAAATTAGTAATTAAAAAACTGTGAGTTTTCAGCAAAATAAATAAATAAATAAATGAAGCATTACTAAACATTCTGTAAAAAGTAATTGACTAAAATTTTCCACCATCCCCAACAGCCTCAGAACGGGTGTTTTTCTAAGTAAGTTGCTCAAGGAGACAAAAGCATAAGGTGTTCAAATCTGGGAACAGCTGTCTTTTAACCACTTTCTCCCCTACATCTGGATTCATTTCTCCCCTTCCTTTCCCCCCCCCCCCCCTTTTTTGGGGGGGTTTCTTTACATTTCTGTATTGTAGCACTGCCACTGAAATCTCCAGTTGAACAGCACGAAGCGCCTGTGCTTACTGAAGTCACTGAAGTCAAAGTTCACAGTGAGTGTAATGGTACAGGAATGTGAGCTTCTCTCTTCACATCAGTACTTGAACAGTCATACATATTAAACAAAATCGGCAGTTAGGGTTCTTAGTTCTCTGACTGAAGTGACTAATTTCCTGCAAGCCTTCTCCTCCTTCTCCCCTCCAAACTTTCTGGCAATCAAGAACAGACTTACAGTCTGACTCACAACAAATACTGCCCCTGAGGGCAAAACTGGTGAGATACTTCAGCCTGTTCCAGAAATCCCTTCTGCAATTGATTATTCAAACGAATTCTACTCCACCAGTTTACCCTGACCTACCAAGTACTGAGCTCCCTCACCTGCTGCTGGCTGTGAAGATTTCAGACTAACAACACCCTTAATGTGGGGCAACACCGGCTCTGGAATTAAGAGGCTCTGGTCAAGAGCTTCCAGCATGGCTTCATCTGAAGGCTGCTGCAGAAACCAAATGGTAACACACCCAGACCTTTCTCGTCTTCAGAAATGATATTTTCTTGTCCAAATCATCACAATCTTCCAAAGACCATTTCTCACAGCAGTAATAGCTCGCTGCTACGATCCCACACTTGTATGCCCTTCTAGGTGTGCCACCAGAAGAGCTGCAAACACAACTCCAATTACATGCCCTTTTTGTCAACCAGCTTGTGAGAGCAGCTGGCAACCACCCCATGCAGGTCAGTGATGAAGACATTCCCTATGCATGCATCCACAAGCGCACGTGTACAAAGCACGAACCATACATCCCTTTGCCCTTGACCTTTGCTAAACAGCCATGCCCAGAGAACAGCCCGCACTGCAGAGTTGCCATTTAACTATTTCTTAGTAGGGGCAGCCTGCCAGATGCACCTTCAAGCCCAAGACTGCCCTACGTATGGGTATTTGCCTGGCAGTGCTCAGCTCAGATAGAACAACTGTTGGAAGGGAATCTAACCTCGCAGGAATTTAGCAAGTCCCCTGACTGGCACGTGCCACTCACTCTGCAGTTCCCATCCTGGTGGCAAAAATGCAATTCCAGTCCAAGCACGATGGCTACACGTTGTATGTGCAGGGACAACTGCAGCATGTTACAAAGGGAATTCAGCCTTGGGACATTCAGTATGGCCTGCCACGAGTTTAACAAGATGTCCAAGCTGCACATTGCAGATAACGCAACATGCAGCCTGTTCTATATCTGGAAGTAAGCACAGGGAAGTGCTGCTGACCGCATGAACTACACTGTGATTTTCACACCACTAAGCAAAACAGAGTGAAGTGTTACCTCCTCCTGGATTCTCCCTGAAGGCTCCCAGCCCATGATCCTCTCTTTCATGAGGCCCCACCAAGCTCTGAATCGCAGGAGGTGACCACTTCTGCCAGCAAACCTATTGAGATTATTGCCTTTGCAATTCATCCCTTTCACAGATCTGGTTAAGAATTCTAATGCAAAAAGATTAGAACGCACAAGCTCACATCTCAGCCCTCCTTAAAAGTCAGTCTGAAAAGTAGTTTGAGAAGTCATGGGCTGTTTTTCACATCACTAACTCAGGAAAAAAAGATCTTTTTTTTTTTCCTGTCCCATTAACTCAGAACCTACACTGTGACCCTACAGGCAGCCAGCTGGTCACGTCCTCTCTAACGCTTCTTAGAACCATTTCTTTAGTTTTCAGGCAAACCTCTTCCCAGTCCTACTCCCAGTGCAGTTCTAACTGAAACCATTACCACAAGTTCAGGAATCACAGCCCAGAAGAGAGCACTCACAGGACAGCTCAGCATACCCAGACCCGTACCTAGCTGTTCCCCTGTGCCTGCCTTGCCACCTTTAGGGACACGAGCGCTGCCTGGATCTAGCTCTGGAAGCTGTGACCCCACCACCAACCAATTCAGCTCACTGGGCTGGCAAAAGAACCAGCAGTAAGAGCACTTGGGCACAGCAGGAATGAGGGCTGGGAGCTGCTCCCCTCAGCAGAAGCAACATGTTGAACTGACGCAGTAATTTTCTGAAGTGTTAATCAATTGTTTTTTTCTTCCTACTGAGAGACAAATAGGAAACTCCTTGATCTAATGAGAATTTTCTCTATTTCCAGATGCAGTTTAATCTTGCATTGCATGTTCAAATGCTAGACAACTCATTTTGTTAGAGACAGTATTTGGCTTGGATAGGAAACAGACTTCCTAAACAGAACAATTAATAGCAAACAAAATGAATGAAAAAAGAAAGGCAATTAACTTCAACATAGCAAGATAACAGGAACTCTGACTGGAGTTTCTTCACTGTGCTGTACTCCGTAACCCTCTTCACATGTTACTTTTCCAGCCTTCTCCACCCTAACCACTTATGCTCCACCTTTATCTTCTTTGAACTAAACCGCGTCTTTATTCAGTCTTGTGTATTTATCTGAACTTGAAAATCGGCAATGGCCTTACTGTACATGAAAAATGGCTGTGCTCTGCTCAGCTCTGCAGCCTTTGCTTTTTGTTGTTTTCTTATGACCGCTTCATTTTCTCCTGGGGGACACGCTGACGTGAACGCCACATTAACTGCCAGCTCCACGAGAAGAACGTTTCAATCAACCATCACAACCGAGAATCAGACCTTCAAGTCCCATGGCCAGCCGCTGCTTCATGCCCTTCCAGTAACCCCACAGCACGGTTATCACTGCCACTTCTTATCTTATCGCCATTTCAAACATTGTCTGCTATTGTCGGACAACAAGTCAGACCTGAACAATGATGTTAAATGCAGACTTCCTCCCACGGCAGTCTTGAACTCCTAATGAAACTGATCACTCCCTCGTGAGATAATGAACCACGGAGGGATTTCACAGGCTTTAAAAACAAAGTCAAAAGAAAGTCATGGGGAAGCAAGCTCCCAGCAAACTACCGAGGTATTGCTGCACACAGACATTCTGGGTGACAGTCAGCAGCAACGATACGTAAACAACACGTAAAAATACAGAAACAAACATACGTTGTGTTTTTCATTCCTTCCTGACTTATTAATAACAGAAAGTAAGCAGAGTTGCCTTTTCCTCTGGTACACCCACTGAGGGAAAAAAAATTAAAATTGAAGGAGGTGCTTTTTTTTGGCTCCTAGATTTTAAAAGGCAGCTGAAGTGGCCGGAAGTCTTCTGGAGTAAAGAACTTGGTCTTTGATAATTTTGCTAAGAATTAGATAACCATGCATTAGAAGGTGATGTCAGAGAAAATTATTTCTGCAATGTCTTACCACAGTAAAAAGTCTGGTACACGTGAAACAGAGAACTAAAACCCTCAGCTCTGGAAGGAGCAAGACTTTGGCTTCCACAGTTCTCCTCCATCTAGTGCTTGCTGTCACAGTAAAGCTTTGTTACCAGTACAGTCTGTCCTCCATTAGGTGGCTTTGTTTTCCCATCTTGCCCAAAGCTTCAGCTCAGCCTTAGGTGGGACAATGTTGGCTGTGCTCACACAGCACCCCAGGGAAGCAGCCCCAGCTCCAAAAGGGCATTTCCTTTCAACCCTGTGCCCCTGTTCATGTGCCCACTTGTAAGTCAGGCTGCTGGCTGCTCAGGGGATCAACATCATGAGTGAAGGAAGCACTGAACCCACTAGGGGTGCAAAGAGGACATGTGCAAATGCTTCCCTAGCTTGGCTCCATCACTGTAGCTAGCGTTATGTGGCACTGGTCTTGTCTGTGCTTGTATTAAACTTCAGTACTTAAGCTAAACAAAAAAGGCAGAAATGTGATATTAAAAAAAAAAGTGTTCCACCCTTTTTAGAAATGTAGCTCAGTTTAAGAGTGCATTCTGCAACATCTTACTGCTTCTGCAAAGGTAACGAAGACTTCAACTCCAGTCTGAACCCCACTGAAGCTAGTGACAAAACTTCCCTGCACACAAGTTGCATTTCACTATTTTGAAATATTCCCCCAGCAATGATAACAAACTGGCCTTTTGGATGCATACAGTGGAGCATTCAGCTTTGTGAATGGGCACGTTAATGAAGTTCGACCTGCTACCATTTTATTTTCATAAGTATTGAGGTCAAGTGCTGCAGTGCAGCATCACGGGAAGCTCAGGAGCATTCACTTCCTTACAAGTGCAGAGAGCAGGATGAGAAAGCAGGTAAAGCTGTGGATAGAGAGCCGTCTGCATGCTAACCCATGTAAAAATACAAGCTCTGTAGAACCTGAATGCCCTTCCCAGACACTGTGTCACTACTAAAAGCTAACGTAAGAGGAGATTTTAAGTCAAAGAGCATATTAGCCAAAAGAACAGCAATAAATAGCAGAACTGCAAGGCTTAGCATAAAAAAGAAACGCACTAATGGAGCATAGTGCAGCTTGTTCATACTATGTGCAGTCTAGAATCATGCATAATGTAACAGTGCAACTGCTAACAGCAGGCTCACAGAAGATAATTTACACTTGTTTTTTATGGACACGACGAACCGATCTTTGAAGTTGTCCCTAATGAGATTCTGCTTGGCCCTAACAGCATCCTGAGAGAATGGTGCTGGTTTTCTCCCCTGCATCCGGTGCATACTTATAATGCAGAGTACAGAGCTATTTAAATAGCACATGTGGATCGGTGTCCCCCCATCCCATCTCAAATTAAGATTCTCACTGTGAGGGAAATACCTACTGATGTGTCTCACTTCAGCTTCAAGTCTTCTGGTGATTACAGGTCACCTTTGCTAATTACCAAAAGATACGTGGGGGTTAATGTTTGCTTTGTACAGCTGAACTCCTAACTTGCTTAAACTGCCAGGTCACTCTGTTATTACAAAAACACAGGCAGCAGCATTAGGAACAAAAATAGAAGACCTTTTTTTAGGTGTGCATATGCAGTCATTGGTTTAATACTATACCCACCTGCTTTTAAACATCCTTTCATTAACGAGAGCTGCAAGAGCCACTGAACCAACATCACTAAAACCTCAGCTTGCAACTAGTGCCGTATCCACAATTACTTCTGCATCTAGGAGATGTGGTATGACTGCTGCAAGATAGCAATGTGTGAAACACATCGTGTTCCCAAAGAGGACAAGAACAGACCTTAACTCCAACGTGCTCAAAGAACACATGCAGTCATATCTGATGTCACGTGTACTAACAACCTTCCTGTTGCACTGGACCAAAATGACTGCAGAAGTGAGATCAGCCTTCAGGAACGCCTGTTTAAGTGCTGCCTAATGCAACTCCTGGGCATGGCAGCTCCAAACAGATACCTGCTGCAGCTAATATATAACATACTTCAGTTATGCCATAGGTGATCAACGTTTAACTCCCATTCTCTGCCCTTTTCTGCTTGGAAAACAGAGGGGAAAATCCATACATCCTTTGAAAGCACTTGTCAGCACTGCTCACGCACTACAAATATACAGGATACTGTAAGATCAGGTGACTCACAGGACAGATACTGCAGGATACCCGATTTTCATTTAGAGCTTATTGGCTAATCCAACCCTAAACAGTGAGAAAATCTCCCATCTGACTCTGCTTTAGCTCCTATAAAGATGTTCACATAACAAAGCCCATGACCGTAACGGGTGCTCTCTGAAGCAGCTGCAGTCTGAACAGACATCTCCCTGGCAGCTGCACATCAGGTCCCTGGTACAGGTACAGGACAGTCATTTGTGGGGAAACTTACGAGGGAAGCTTGAAAGTAACTACAACAGCTCTGTGTGCATACGTGGAGAAAGATTAAGTATAATTATAAGGCTCAAAAGAGACTGATACTGACGTTGTAGCAGTAATGTGTCATATGTTATTTCCAGACTGCATGCAAGAACAAGTTTTCCTTTAAGCACATATGCAGATGGTAAAATCCTAACAAATGAGATAGAGCTGCAGGTGCAAGGTGTGCCAGGAAGCACACTTCAGGCCAACATCTTACCTCTGGTTATTTCTGGGTATTTGGGCTCCATCCTCCACTTCTCATTTTCCATTTCCAATGCCTACCGCTTACCACCATGCATTACTCACCTCCAGTACATTCTTCTCGCACTTTATTGGACAAGTGTCTGGACCCTAAAGAAACTGAATTGTCTTTTTTGGACTAGATATTCAGAAAACTGTCATTTCTTATACCAAATCTTCGACAGACCTTCACTTCATTTGTTTTTAATTGATTAATCTAATTAATCAAAAACACTACTATACAATACTACAATTCAACTCAGTGTTTCAGTTTACAGCTTTTAGCTTTACAGTGATTGAAACGATTCACAAAAGGTCCTCCCCATTCTGCAGAATGATGCTTTGAAAGCCTTTGAAGAGAACTGCTCACTCAAAATAATGACTCATGCATATCACAGTATCCACTGATGGTATGAACAGACGACCAAGAAAGCCAGGCGATCCAAAGTTAACTTTCGATTGAAATTAATACCCCTCTTGCCTATCTTGACTGAATGCAAAGATATATAAAAGGAATGAAAAAAGAAAACCCTCCTAAACAAAGATCATTTAATTTCCTTGAAAGTTATGTCAGGATTTCCTCTCTTTTCTAGTTCACAGAAAACAAAGGCCTCACTTTCTTTACGTACAGTTGAAAAACACCCCGCTTTCTTGAAGGCGTAGCATTTATGCTGACAGACAAGTAACAACAAACGATGAAAACCTCAAGAGCTAAAGGTCTTCATTTTGCTACTAGGATGAACCAGGTTCCAAGACAAATAGGATGCGTGGTCCTTCCACGAACTCAGCTGCAATGCAAAGCAGCCTAGCAGCGCACCGTGTCAAAGGTCACAGTGCAAAAACAAAAGCAAAAAACCACACTAACAAAAAACCATATACGACCCCTAGAGGATTATCATTACCAGGATGTCTGAAACTTGCATTGCAGGATTTGATCCGTGCAGCCTCATTATACTGGCAACAGTTCTAGCAGAGAAACCATAGAAAAAATCTCCACAAACACTTAAAATGCCATCAAAAAGATCCAAAAATGTAACACGAGCCATAACTCCCCCTCAGTGACCCAAAGCGTGTGTCCCAAGTGGAAATATGTTTAGTTCCAAGGTACAGAATAAAAAGAATTAATTCTGTTCTGCTATTATTATAAACATGCCTCCCTTCCAGAGCTGCAAGCATTATTGTTTAGCAAACAAAAGACGATGGAAAATCAAACACGTCAAGAGAAACACAATCAAAATGAAAAATACTGATTTCAACAATTTTCAAGTAATTTCAAAGGTAATTCTTGAATTCTTTATAAAATGTTAATAGGTTTGTACTTACTTGCTTTAATTTATTCTCTACTTAACATCAGGGAGGAAAAGCAAATGCCTGGCTGAAGCTTACAAAACAAGCAAATCAAAGACAAAAATCCCTTTTTCTTTAATATCATTTAATTATCATAACCTTGTGTGTACACTGTCAACAGCCAGAGGAAAGAAACTCCATAAAGAACCACAGCTTAAAACTGAAGAAACCACTCAATTTGGTAACTCCTAGAAACCAGCCCTGTCCCACTGGAAGCAGTAAGTGGCACTAATCACTGCGTTTACGAAGAGCATAGGACAGTGCTCCAATTTCTTAAATGTGCCATCCCACATGAAATTACAATCCTGAACAATTCTCATTTTCCTGAAAACTACTGCTTCACCATTCACGGGAGAGAAAAAGAACCCTTTGGTAATTCTAACCAAAAGCAAATGTGCTTTAAGAAACAAAGAAGCTTAGAGTAATTAAAAAGTAATGACTTTTTCCTTTGTGCTCTCTATAGAAAGTGAGCATGAGGGAAGATATACTGGGCTAGCACCTTTTCCTTTCCATAAACTGATACAATAGCTAAACATTGAGGAGTAATGTGCTGACCCCGGCGCTCCCAGTCACTACACTCAATTCCTTATACCAGAGAAATTGTAAACGTGGTAAATAGCCAGTCTCCTGGCTTACAGATACATCAGATCAAGTCCCTCTATCATACTCCTTCCCTCCCCCAGCCTCTCTCCATCTGCTCCCTCCTGGGAAGGCAGTGCTAGCTAATGGCCGTGTGCTTTTACCTCTAATGTGCTGATAGAAGTTAATGCCCGGTGCAGTAAGTGGGGACTCTGCTGCGAGGAAGCCTCCAGTCCTGAATTCGCCTCGTCAACATCTGCTGGAATCTTACTAGACCTGTGTCAAGCAGCGTGCAGCTCTCGGAATATGAAATCCAATATCTGGGACAAAAAGGCTTCTTCCAATAGACCACAGCACAATAATTAAGCAATCTTTAGGTGAAAGCAGGAGTTGCAATTTTCCTGCTTGTCTCTCTACTGAGCATAACGATGTGCATCCAGAAAATACGCCTATTATAAAAACCAGGGGCAAACACTCCTCTGACAGCAGAGAGCACGGCAGGTGAGCTATCTATTGGTTTTGTGATCTACAAGAGAAGAGATGGGCCACGCTTTTATTATTTCTTCAAGTAAATAATTGTATAGCTCACTGTAAGAGATGCAGATTTAAAGAAATCTCCCTGCACCCATGAACTTCTGCTATAACTAAGCATGGCCTATTTTCTCAAGCTACACCCAAATGTTTTACCGAGTTCTTAAGCAAAAGTCCTCAAGTGCTCCTTTGGGAAGGAGACGCGCTTGTCCTTTTGTTTCTCATTTTTTCTGTAGATACGTCATGCTAGGCAACTGACTGTGCAACTAGAGCCACCAACAGAAGACACTCAACATCAGAAATGGAAACTCCAATGTACCTGTGCAACGTTTAGAACAAAAGTGATGTTCAACATTAACATCTGAAAACAGTTCCACATCAAACAGAAGCAAGCAAGCTGCACGTGGTCATTTGACATACAACACAGACCTCTAAATCCACACTGTTTGCAGGGCTTTCCTTTCTCTTATTTATCTAACACGATAGTCAAACAAGGGTTTGTAAATAAAATGTGTTACAGGTAGGCACACACAGGCTTTGGGCTTGCAGTCGCCCTGCATCACAAGGAACAAACTCTCATCCCCTCTGACAGGCAGGCAGGCAGGCCTGTCCTTGTTCTGCTACTAGCAAAAAAAACTTGAGCCTGAAAAAAGGGATGGGTTTCCCCACGTGGTGCCTGCAAATTCTAGAAAGTATCAACTCCCTGTTTGGAAACCAGTTATATTCTAGAAGTTGTTTTGCAGACCAGATCACACCTTCACCTTCCACGTGATGAAGAAAATCTGGAATCTGCTGCCTCCACAACATCCCTACTGTCCTAATATGTTAAATAAAGAAGCGGCGTGTTCTCAGTGACTGATTACAGTGATACAACTTCACCCAACGGGCTGTATTCTTCCATTCTGACCACTAGGGCTAACTGCACGAGGCCATACGTGATACCTGGGGTCTGACCAACACGCTGATGGGTCTGTGGGAAGTGTGGGTCAGCCTGTTCCCACCAACACGGCTCTATCACCAAGTTAAACCAGCTGTGGCTTCCATCTGAGGACAATGTAAGATGAAAATAGAGTAATCAGCAGAGAAAAGGTGACAAAACATTATTTTACTCCTGTCCTACATTTGTTATAATAATAATATTGGCACTTTTAGAGCATCAGTCTTCCAGAGATGCCTAAATATTTTTAAAGCTAGGTTGGCATTGTTCCTTCTAACAGTGACAAAAAGAAAGGTCAGAAACTTAATCAATTCTTCAAGAGAGATTAGCACAATATGACTACACTGTATAAACACAATATAAGGGGACTAAGTTTGAGCTTTAATTACAGGGCTGCAATCTCTGAGCCATATATCACCACTGTACAAACGTTTCACTTCCAGCATGCTCCACTCAAGCATCTCAGAAGGCTTTAGATATAATTAAAGTGTACCCTCATTAAAAAAAGCTCTCATTTTACATTTGAAATCTAAACTGAAAACATATTTTATGCTTAGATTTTGCAAAGTACACAATTTAAAATCATCAAGATAAACAGAAATCTTCCATTATTTAGACCCGCAGAGACACACGCACAGATATTTTCTTAATGACAATTGCAGCTCAGCTTCCATTGTTCTATTGCACAAGAGTGAGAAAAAGCAGTCTGTTAGTGGCCCTCTTGTTGAGGGGAGACTGGATCTTGGGACAGCTGTCAGGATTCTCACCTCCAGCTGTCCTCCCCTCCTTTCTGCTGGAATCCCCCTTCCCATGGGCAGCTCAGCTGCTCTGGAGGCAGCTGAATGGCTGCTGCTGGCTGCTTAGTGGGAGTAGAAAAACAGGTTTGTTTTGTGTAACTCGTGGCGTGGTGGAACTGCTGCATTTCAGCAGCCATGCTTGCCTCAGAGATAGCAGAGGGACGGGAGTTCAGACTGCAGAAGGTGAGCAGAAGCCCTCAGTGAACATCACCTGAGACAGAAGGAAGGCTCAAGTTTGAACTTCTGCTGTTCAATGTACTCCTGTTCCTACGTACTTCAATGCAATTTACTTGGTTTGGGTTGTACTGGTTGTATTTTTTTATTATTATTTCTGTAGTGAAGGAGCGAAAGCAACTAAGATGCTCACGAGCTCCGTCTGCTCTTCTAAGAAATGTTGTTTAATTGACAGAGCAACACCTGGCACCAAAGCTGTGACTGTTCAGCACATCAGTACCACCTGAAATGCCTCATCCAGTCACAGCTACCCAGCTTACTCTCAATCTCTGTATTCTCTCAACCAAAATTCCTCAATGTACGAACACCTCTATCCTCTAAATGTCAAGTGAGTCCGTATTCTACCACTGCCAATCTTTCTCCTTCTCCCTAAATATCATACACCTTACACGAAGCTCAAGTACAGAATGTTAGAAATCAAATGCATGAATTTCCCACTAATCTCACCCATTATGTGCAGGATGGCTTCCCTGAAAGAAAAAATACACCAGACACTTTGTCAAGGTGAGAAGCCTAACAAGATCTTTGGGTCTCAAGGATTTAAGGCTTTATCAGAGTTAAATGTTTTTTCTTCTGAGTATACAACTGCATTTTTATGTTACCATTATTAATATAGATTCACTTTTACACACACTCATACACATATATGTATAGTTGGATAAAGTACATAAAGTTCTACTTATGTAAAACTCAATGTTTATACTCTATTTTAAAATAAGAATATTCACATAGGGAATTACTCTAGTACAGAAAAGGCAGTAAAATTATATAGTTGCAGATCATTCATTGTATCTCCAGGTGTGCATAGACTCATTAGAAGATTTTCTCTTGCACTGAAACCTCTTCTCTTTCTTACTTCACTAGTACTGCATTTAAAAGACACCCGAGTTCTGCTGTGTACCCCCAGCATGCTAAAAGCCAGCTACCCAGCCATTTTGGTGAGGGCTAAGGAAAGCTGATGAGCATGATCACCGCTCCTCTGGATGGATCACGGGCTGCCAGCTCCTCTCCATGTGCTGATGCTGCCCCAGGGCTGCATCCTATGGCTGCTCACCTGCATTGCTGGCACCACTGGCCGCGGCCTCATGCACAACATATCAAGGGTCCCAACAAACTTACACACCTTTTGTTTTCTTTCTAAACCTCATTACTAGAAAGAGCACCTTCCTGCTCTTTAAAGCCTCCCAGGCCTCAGATGGGTCTCATACTAAAGTCCCCTCAATCCATAGCGCTGCAGAACAGAGGGGGCAGCACTGCAACAAAGAAGCAATCGCCTCTGGAAATCCTAATTCTGAACAAAAAAATGGGAAGTGCTACAATTTGCAGAAGAATTAGCATCATTAAGAAGCAAATATATGCACATCATCATCATCATTTTGCAGCTGCCCTTTAAAACAGGGAACTAAGGCGGTGTAGTCAATTAAAAGTAAGCAAAGATAAATATTCTATGTACAGAACATTCAAATGCAAACATTCAATAACATCTTCAGAAAATGCGTGAGACCTAAGGGTTTCATTGCCTCGAGACGTCCAATAACTCAGCACTCTATCCCTTTATCCAAAATAACCTTACAGTGAAAACTGTCCACCTGCTCAAACATTAATTAGCGGAGAAATAGCACAAAGATTGAACAAAGTCATGGAATCCATGCCACACAACATCGAAGCAACTGACAAAACTGCTATCAGTCAGCCTAAGCGAAGGGAGTTTTGATGCCCTGTAATTATACCTGATGGAACACTTACATGGGTACACTAAGAAGCACTGGAGTAAAAACATGTATAAAGACAATTAACGAGAACTGCATCCATGATGATCAAACTACGTAACACTGCTATGTGAAAGGCACAAAATAAAAGCAGGGGGGGAAAAAAATAAAGCCTCAGGGAGCAGGAAGTACTTAAAGAAGTAATTCTAGTACTTCTTTAAACATCATCTTTGCACTGGTGAAATTCCAAGGGCTCTTAATTTACTCCATGTGAGGTGAGAATCCGGCCCGATGAATACCACAAACAGAAATGGGCCAAGAAGACAGCTCTCAACTTTCCACGTGAAGATGCATATGCATAAAGAAATAACTAATTTACAAATTAGTTCCTCTGGGGAAGAGCAACGTCCTGAAACTGCGTCCAGCCGCTGATTGATGGCATGCAGCAGGGCCCTGGAGCAACAGATTGTCCAGCTACTCACACACGTCATAACGCTCAGTTTCTGTGTTGCTTTGCAAATTACTCAGCAGCCCAGTTTTTTAATATTAACTTTCACTAAAAAAAAAAAAAAAAAAAAAAAAAAAAAACCTCCTCAAACACCATCTTTAAACAAAAATGCATGCAGACAGCAAAACAGAAAAGCAGAACTGCAAAACCTCATGTAACAACCCTGACAGCTGCAGCAGCGGGGCACTATCAAAGACGACAGCATAAAAATTAATCACTGTTTCCTTGTTAATGTTGCTTCTATCAGTTTTCTGTTCAGGACTTCTTGCATGAAGACACAGTTTCAGAAACGTGCACAGTGCTTCCATTAAAAACACTGGGTTGACAAATAAGGAAATAAAGCCCCCTTCTGAAGTTACAAGTATGCTCGAATTCCCTTCTCCTCCCATCCACGAAATTACCCACAGCCTTTGTCACATCTTCACTCCTCACTCTGTTCTGCCCGCAGCTCCTGGCACTTATTAGGACCCTATCACTTTTTCCTCATCAGGTTTCCCAAAACCCATCACTTGCTATCAACTACAGCCCCAACTCATCCCTTGTGCTGCAACGCTGTATCTGTGTTCTGCTGTAACTTTCTCAGACTAATCTTCTCCCAATTTTTTTTTTTAATTCTGATCCCCCTTTCCATATGACACATCCATAGATGAATTTAAGAATGCTGCAGTCTTTCAGCTATTTGTCTTTTAAATACTGTCACTATGACATAGTCTATTGTGTCATTATTTCTGTCAAGTTTATGATGTCTCCAAAAAAGTGAAGTATCTTCGGATATCTGTCAGTCAGCACCATTTGAGAGATGCACAAGTTATTAGGGGAGCACAATTATTTGCGCACATTTGAAACAAAGGATGAATAATTCTTTATAAGAGAAGAATAATTCTTAAGACACTGAACACTAGCCGTCGTCGGTCCTAAAATCAGCTCCCATTCAAACCATTCGGTTAGCAAGGGCTCTTTAAAACTGCTTTCCAACTCTCTATTGTTTGTCCTGAGTTCACGCTCAGTGTCAGTCAGCAGCGCGGTCTGGAGTGCAAAACTTGCAAAACAGAAATTTGCTGACAAAAGATCCGAACAGCGAATAAGAAAGTGGAAACGCAGGCTGAAGCAGAATTACAGCATCGCTGCAGAAATAAACCAAAAGTAACTGACAAAAACGCCAACGGTCACAAACACGGCAGCCACTCCAGCATCCTTCCTCAGCAAGTTGCTTTACAGAAGATGGGAACCACATGAAATCCTATTAGAAGGTGCTGAACTCTCGCATTGTGTCCCTTCCGGTAGGCTTCTACATAACAAAATGCAACCAAGTAGCCTACAACTTTTTCACTCTTATTATGCAAAATCCTTATCAGCTTCAATAGCATGACATCACCCCGAATCCTGACTCACAATGGCAGAGAGCAGGTCAAGAGATGTCCTCTTTGTTTTAGTTTCAAGTGCTTTTCAGTCTATTAGCGTTGAAAGAAAAATAACCTTAACAGAGCTAACCGATAAAGATCAGACCCGCCCGAACAATGGGAAGGAAATTGAGAGTTAAGGCGACGCTGGGTTGAGAAACGCAGCCGCGGTGCCGAGCTTCGGCCGGCCGCGGTCAGGCCGTGCCCGCCGCTCCGAGCAGCGCTCCGACCCGTCGTGGCTCCGCTTAGCGCTACGCGGCGGCGTGCGGCACACGATCCCCACAGCCGCGAGGACAAAGGATGCGGTGACCAGGGGGAGGGGGACAATTAGTCCCAATTAGATCTATTTCGCAAGGAGCGGCAGGGCCGGAGGAAGGGAGCTTGGATTTTAAAGGCACGGGTGCCTCGGGCAGGTAGCAGGGCGAGCGGCGCAGAGCCGGGTCTGCGGGGACGGACGGATGGACGGACAGACATCGGCAATACTTACATGTGCACGTGTGGAGGCTGGAACCTGCTCTGGTTGATGTTGTAGTGCGTGAAGGCCTGCGTCGGGTTGGAGCTGTACTCATCCACCGTTATGGTAACTTTGCCTTGTGAAGGAATTCCATGAGCCATCCTTCCTCCTTATGGACATGAGCAACTCACAGCTTCCCAAGGCCGAGAGCAGGGCAGGGCATCGTGTTCCTGGCAGCTCCCCAGGCCGAGCAGCTCCTCGCCAGCAGCCCCGAGCTGTGAGGAAACAGCACATGCTCAGCTGTGGGCAGATGGAGGCACGCACAGACACATTGCTCCCACCTCTCCACGTTTCCAGACAGAGATCTCCCTTCCCACCCCCAGTCCCACTCCCCCCCCCCCCCCCCCCCGTCACCACTGTACCCCTCACTGTACCCCTCGTTGCTACTCACAGCTGTGCTCACCACATTAACACCATCATCACTACGTGGGCTGGAAGCATGGATGCTTAAGAAGGGGTTTTATTTTCCGGAGAACAAACTGTATGGAAAGCCCCAGCTAAGCACTCCACACTTAAAATTCTTTGTTTTGAGTGACGCCTAATTGCAAACATGAAAACTAACAAGCAGACTATTTTCCTGAAGGACACTGAATTGTTCCTGTGGCTTCACAGAAGGAGCCATAGCAGAGGGACTGTAGGAAGCAGACACCAGGCAGAAAGTCCTACAGTTATGAAGCAAAAAAAGCACACAGATACCTTTGAAAAGATGTATGCATCTGCCTGGAAGAAGGCTAGCATGTAGAGAACCCTAACAAAATACCCACATTACGGTCCAGTAGCACTGAAACTGGTTTGGATTCATCAGCAGGCAGTAATGATTTATCGGATAGATTTAAGTGCAATTTCATGCGTAAATATTTCTGCCTAAGATGAAAGAAATGTTTTTCCTCACTATGCGTGTCCTTATCTTTCTCATCTTCAAAGTGCCCTTAGATACGTTTTTGCACTAGGGCTGGAAGCATTCTGTGACACAAGAATGAGGAGCAAGCCAGAAATTTCCCAAATCCTACCTCCGCTGAGTTTCCCCTCTGCTCCCCCCAGAACCAGAGCCTCAGTTTCCTGCACCAATAAGCTCAGGATGCCCCACGGCCCGCCTGCCTTCAGAAGGACTTTGGGAAAACTGCTCAGCGGATTTCTGCAGAATACTTTCAAGATGAGCAACTCTTCAAAGCACTGTCGGAGAGCTTCAGCTGGGGCACGCTACCAGAGCTGCAGCGCTTCAGTGAAATGCTGATACCCCGGAGCAGCTGACTTACTCTTCAGTTTCTACACACACCGGTGTGCAATTTACAGAACCAGCAAGAGATAAGAAAGAGGAGACTTCTGACACCCGAGCATCAAACTGAGCAATGTTTTTTTCCAGCGTGATATTCCTGACTTCTCTTAGCTTCCAGGCCAAAACGTGTTTGCCACGTGTAACGTTTGGAATCTTTGATTTGCATTCAAAATATATTTTGAATACAAAGACTAATTTCCAGTTTGGCATGAAGCACGACAAAACTGCCCTGCTAATGGCAGATGGCCTGCTATAGGCCATTTATTTTATTATTTTACAACCTCAGGCCTACGTAGGCTTCCATATGTTAGCTGGGTTAAGACATTCGGCAACCTCCATTCCAGTAATTGGGTTCTATTCCTCATCTCCTTCATTGCTTAGAGAGAAAAAAAAAAAAAAGAAAAAAAAAAGGAAAAAAAAAAAAAAAAAGGCCAGATGAAACTAAACCATAAAGTTCCCATTTAAACAGAGCAATCAGTGAGACAGTACTCCCCAGAAGCTGAGGTTATGCTCTGCTCTTTGCATTAACCCCCTCTCCCAAGGATAAGCAGAAGAGTTTTAGGGGTAAAAATCAGCAAGGTGAGCTTTATTAGGCCAAATCTTTGCTATGTTTTAAGATAATGCAACGACTGCTTAAATGGTTACCATCCCGAGTTTGCAGCTGTTTCCTTAATTTCCCTTACAATTATATTTCGGTGTTATTTTGCATAACAGTATAAAAAAAAAAAAAAAAAAAAAACAACACCTGCTTCAAATTGCAGCCCTGTTCCAAGAACTGTAATTCTTTTGAGATACAAACTACGAAGTGCTCGCAACACAGAACTGCATAATTGCCCTGCACTGAAAAGTAAATACAAATGAAAACATCTTCCTGTTGGAAAAATGACTGTCATTAGCAAGCAGGCTCCCCATCCAGGCCCCGAGGAAAAAGACCAAGTTTTGCTTTTCGCAGCAAGAACTTCAGCGTTTGCATAAATTAAGTCGAGTGAAAATTACATGTCTAATGTTATTTTTTTTGCAATTAAAAGCTACCATACAAAACATGCCAAAGCAATAGAAAACATGCTTGGATATTTAGAAAAGCTAATTCACAGTGTTTGAGGTAATCTAGCATAAGAAAGGTCAGGGCATTACATTCCATATTATAGTCTGCTCACAGAAAAAAAAAATCCAATTTGTTCACGAGAGGGAATTGTACATAAAGACAATAAGCATTTTTATAAAGTTCATAATAATCTACATTGCAGAAAAATTACAACAAGCTGATATAAAACAAACGATTAAGGGGTACTTGAATAGCTGCATTAAATACTTCAAAGTTGACTTTCAGAATGATTTTAAGCATAGGAGCTACAATTGCTTCCCACTGCACTAGCCTTTAATGTTGAGAATGAACCCCTGTGCTTAAATTAACACAAAGCCGAGGAGCATCCTTGGGAAATGAAACCCAGCAGACACCGCCGGGCTGGAGAAGCACCTCTCACCTACTGCCAGTGCCCAACTGGGTGCTTATTTAACGGAGATATCGCAAAAAAAAAAAAAAAAACCAAAAAAAAAAACCAAAAAAAAAACAACCACCGAGGAGGAGCTGAGCACTCCTGCTCTTTAAAAACACGTTCATCTGGAGCCTAAGCCGTCCGTTTTCTTCTTTCATTTAAGGCTACTTTGAGTCCCTCCCGTTTTTTCTCTAAACGTATTCACTCTCCGAAGATTACAGGCAGGAGACGAGGACAAAATAACAGAAGTTGCATTATCTCCCTTATCCGTGAAGGGACTCCGCTCCGCCCGCGCCCTACGGCAGTTCCTAGGAGAGGCGCTGCCGCAGGTGCAGCCCGGCACGGAGCACAGCCTTACAGCCTTACAGCCGTACAGCCGTACAGCCGCAGCCCAGGAGCAGCGCAGCCCGGCCGGCTGTGCGCACCGCCACGGAGCCGCACTGTGCAGAGCCGGGCACCGCCGCGCCCCAAACCGCCGGGAGCCTCCTGGCATAGGAGCTCTGGCACGAGCCGACACGCGGCTTCTTTCAAATCGAACGCGCCACCGAAGTATCAGAAAACTAGCACGGATAAGTCACGAAACCACGGCGCTGCGCTGAACGGAGACCTGCGCGGAGAAGCTCTAGGCACGCGCACGCACGTCGATGCATAAAAAACCCGCGCTTCCCTCAAATATAAACGCTGACGCTCCCTGACTTCAATTGCAGAAAGCGTCCCGTCGGCCGGCACCGCACGGCACGGCACGGCACGGCTTCCCGACGCGGCCCCGGCCCCGCGCCTTCCCCCGCCGCTCGTTACCGCTCGCTCCGACGACGGCTTCGCGGAACAATTCCGGGCTCCCTTCGAGCCGCGTCCACGCGCCGCCGAACACGGGAGGGCCGAAGCCGCCGGCAGCCCGCGACCGGACCCCGGCCGCCCACCTCCGCCCGCCGCCGGCTCCCGGGCCGCCCCGGCCGCGGCCCCGCGGGGCGCCGGGCTCGTCCCCCCCCCCCCCCGCGCGCTGATTGACGGCCGCGGGCGGCCAATCGCTCCGGCCGACGGCGGCCCGGCGCGTGCCGCAGGCCACGCCCCGCGCCCCCGGCCCGGCCCCGCTCGCCCGGCCCGGCCCTGCCCTGCCCTGCCCCCGCCCGGGCGCCGGCTGCCGGCGGAGGGGCCGCCGCACGCCAACTTTGCGGCACGGCCCCCGCGAGCCGGGCTGAGCCGCCCGAGCCCGCGCCCCCCCGGGAGGTCCGCTCCGCTCCGCTCCGCTCCGTTCCCGAGCGTCTCGGGCCTCCGGGGTCGGCGATCCGCGGCTCGCCGCGAGAGGCGGCCGCTCTCTACCCGAGCGGGGAAGTCCGCCGCCCCGGGGGCCGCCCGCCGCTCGCCAGCGCTACTTTCGCGGCGCGCCCCCTGCCCCCCGGCCGCGGCACGGCGCTCCCCGGCCTACCCGCCCGGCCCGCGCTGCCCCCGGCGCGGAGGGAGGCGGCGGGGCACGGCCGGGGGAGCAGGGCAGAGCAGCGCAGGGCAGGGCAGGGCGCGCTCGCTCGGCGCCGCCGCAAACCGCGCCGCGGCCGCGGGCGACTCCGCTCCGCACCGCACCGCCCCGACCCGACACGGTCACGGCGGGAGGGGGGATGGCGGTGCCGTATTGTTGTGAGTGAGCGCCGCCGAGCTGCCGCCCGCTCCCCCCGCGCTCGCCCGTGGCACGGCCCCGCCGACCGCCGCTTTGTGCTCCGCCGCCGCCCGCCGGAGCCCTCCGCCCGCATCCCGGCCCCCGCTCACCTCCCCTCGGCGGCGCCCGCTGCGGCCCGGGGACGCCGTCAGCGCGGGCGGCGGGGCCGCGCCATGGGGCGGCGGGGGCGCGGCCGGGGCAGAGCCTGCGCCCGACCCGCGGCGGTGCCCGGCGGCGGCGGCGGCGGCGGCCTGGGCGCGGTGCAGTGAGCGGAGCTGCCACTGGGGTCAGGGAGCAGGCACCAGGAAACGCGGCGGCCGCGGAGCTGCTCGCTCACACACACACGCACACACACGCACACACACACTCGCACACACAGCTCCTCCCGCTGCCTCGCACTTCGCCCCCCCGGGCACGGAGGGAGGGAGGATTCGCTGCTGCGTTTCCCAAGTGCGGCAAAGCCTCCTCCGCCGAGCCGGGAGGGGAGGGGAGGCCTCCGGGAGCGGCGGCTCCGTGCCGGGGTCAGGGCGGGGAGGCCGGGGCCGAGACCCGCAGGGCGGCCCCTGCCCGCGGCTCTGCCCGCAGCTCGGCATCTCGCGGCGCTGCGGCTCTTTTCCTCCGCTCGGGGAGACAGAAAACATCAACGTCGCCAATTCACACGCCAAAAAAAAAAAAAAAAAGGAAAGAAAAAGAAAAAAAAAAGAAAGAAAGAAAGAAAGAAAGAAAAAGAAAAACAATCCCCCCAAAAGGTTTCCACAGGCTGCGCACCTTTCCTGGCTGGAGAGCACTGCAGTGCTGTGTTCTGCCGGAGATGAGCTAACCTCGGCAGCTGGGAGAAAAACAGAAACGGCAGCGTGGGCTTGTCATTTCAGGCTGAACATTGTCTTAGGGCAACTGGGGCTTTTCTACACAGAAGCGAAGGAGGCAGAATCAGAGAGGTTGCTGGTGGCTTTTTTGGCTTTTTTGGCTTTTTTTTTAAAAAAAAAAAGCTACAGCATTTGTGTCAGCAGCCACAATGGTGACAAAGTAGAGAAGCGAAGGCAGATGTGTTTGTTCCTTCGCTTCGAGACAACAAATGAGAAGAGGACTTCCAGCCATATATCCATAGTGCAAAGAAGGAAAAAATCCTAAGAAGTGGGCAGAAAAATGAGAGCCTGGTAGGAACAGGCTTCTAAGAGCATGCTGTGTCCTATAAATTTCCAGTAAATAATTTCGGCTCAGGCCAACCTTCACCTATGCATGGCAACTAGAGGGGATTTTCTTTGTTGCTGAAAACAATGAGAAGGGTCCGGGCATTGTCAGACAGAAATCCACCAGGCTGGGTTGTCCTGTTTGAAGGACAAGAAGAAAAATCAACCTGAGAAAGGAATTGAACCACACGGGTTGTTTTTTTTTTTTTTTTCCTAATTTTATGTTAGATCTTTCTGATCTTTTATTAGCGATCTTTTATTTTTATTAGATCTTTTGTTTTTCCTTGCAACAGAAGTAAGCACCACAGACCAAAGGAACAATCCTGTTTCAGACAAAATGGTCCGCAAATCAAAGAACATCTCCAGGGAAGCCTTGAATGCAATGAAGGCTGAGGCCGTAGCTTGCCACATATTTTTAGCTGACTGAAACCGAGGAAAAATCAGCAACACAGCACTCTGCCCACCCAGCCAGCCTGTGTGAGCAGTGAGCCCCTCTGGGGACACGCAGCCAACGCCAGGGCACAGCCTCCCCTTCTGATTCACCTCCCAGCTGCACTAATGCTTGTGCTGGGACAGAGCCGGGAACGGGATGAGCAACCGAGGACACAGAGAGGATAGGAGAGCTTCACTGCTACTGATGCCAGGTAAATATAAAAATACCAGGGCATGTGAGTGGGTTTGACCCAGAACCTGCTGAATCCCTTCTCCGCAGTCACAGAAGCAAGGCTTTTCCTTCCTTTCTAGCACGTCTAGAGCCCCCAGCACTATAACAACCAACGAGCTGTTAGCACGGCAGAAAAGAGGGCAGAAGTATTGGTAGGTGAGAGAAAGCTCAAAGAGCTCTGTGATAACTTGTAACAGAACACAGCAAACTCCTTGTCTTCTGCTCTGAGAACAGAGTGCTTTCCAAAGCACCTACTTCTAGAAATGCACTGGCCCTAGAGTTGCTATCAGAGGGAAAAATAGCTTTCTTACATTGATTGAAAGGTGTTCAAAGGAAAGGAGTTCTGTTCGCCACCTTTACTTTCAAATAAAAAGAGCAGCTCAAAATGCAAGTATGTGAGCGCAGACAAAGAAAACGCCCTTATTTTGGCTGGGATGCAGACCTACTCATATAAGTTTGACAGGATTTTGGAGATACATTTGAAAAATCAAAAAGTAACCAAGCTGCCTACCGTGAGTGTCACAGGACTGATTTTTCTAGTTGGATGAAGTCCAAAATAAGCAGCTTTTGCTTACTTTAATACTTCCTACTTGTAATCTTAAAGGTGTATATGGTACACAAAGCCTCAGTCATGGTCAGAGTTTGCCCTGGATTTTGTTCTTTCACTTTTACAAATCCATGCCAGGTATCATCAAATGCACAGATGCACCTGATGGATGTTAAAAAATTGGAACGTACTACAATCTCATGAGATTTTCCAAAATCTATCATGCCCTGATTGCGAAAACTCTTCCCCAACTCTTCCCTGTTTGTGAAGCAATACAAGAAAGGTATCATTTACAGCATGTTCCTCAGATCTTGCTCCTTCTATAATACAAACTTTTGAGTCATCTTTTAAAGAAAAGGAATAAAAAAGAAAAGGCAATAAAACAGGCAAATTTTGCAACTGCGTATCATGACACTGATCTGTGATAAAGGACTGTCCTGACACAGGCCCTACCCAGCTAGGATGCACTACATCTTTTGGTGCCTTATCATGCTCCATGACTTGTAAAGCTACTCTCAAAGTAAGGCATCTCAGGAATATCCCATCCTCTGACCCAAGGAGGCAAGACTTGACTGCAAGGCCATACCTTACAGTAACGAATGATCAACAGCGCTATCTTGAAGGTGTTCCTACAACTCTTCCACTCCTCTATCACTTTTTTTTTTCTTTGCTTCCATTGTTTAAGGACACAAACCACACAGGGAAAAAAGAACCTGTTTATAAAAATGCCTCCTATTGAAAAGGCCAGAAAGGTTTTAAAGCAGTTCTGCTTCCCCAGTGCCATGCTGCGGTCAGCAGCACAGGACCAAGGCTGGCACAGATGATGTTAGTTTCAGAAAAAGGCAGGCCAGTGTTTCACACTGTCTTTTAGTTTGGATGCAGTCTCAGGGAGGTTTTTATGAGTTTTTCATTGCTTTGTCCTGCCCTTTGGAGGCTTTTTCATTTGTTTGTTTTAGCTGGATTTTTAACCCATTTAAGACCATGGTAATGAGGGTTCTCATTTGCATTGCACAGAGAACTCAATTTCAGCTTTTAGAGATTGGGATGTGTTGGTGTGCAGCACCTGCAGTGCTAGACCACACATATTTTGATTTGTTAAAGTATTAAGCACGTAGAATTGGATCCAGTAGTTAGCTGCTGCTAGTAACCTAAACTAAGTCACCAGCTTCACCATATTTCAACACACAACACTGCAATTCTGCCAAGAACTGTATCTTAACACGGTTGTTCCACTCATTCAACTAAAAATTCTTCAGTAACCGTGGAAGTAGAGACAACTGGAAATATTCTGTTTGTCAAGGCTTTATGCCCCACTGAGCAAATGCCACATTCCAAATTTGCAGAATGTAGTTGGATGGATGAAAAGTTCTCCACTGCTCTCTTTCTTCATTTGTAGCCTGGAAGTCACTAAGCATTTGGTGGCCAACAACGCACAGGAAAACATGGTACTAGATATAAAAACCAACAAACAAAACCAGTTTTGAAGATACAAGCTGTTCTTTCAGCTCTTAGAGTGTCTTTCCCTTCCAAAAATCAAAGATGGGAACTAGCAGCTAATTAAACCTTAAAAAAATTAATTTAAAAAAATACATCACCTCTCGGCTTTAAATTTTTGCAGCCTCCACTGTTACAACTTTTTGTCTGACTTTTTCCTCTCACAAATATGTGCCCATGTACTAACCTGCCAAACACGCCAGCAAACACGCTGTCTTCAGGAAGAATCCAGGGCCTCTCCACACAAGTACACCAGCTTTTTGGGAAGAAGGACAATTCTCTTTGGGAAGCAAAACTGAAGCCTTCTGTCAGAATCTGCAGACAGAGAGGAACACATAATTATAATGCTGGTAGAGCATCAAGCAAGACTACTGAAGAAAGTATCACTAGTTCTCCTCTGGGCGTTTGTTTTCTATTTGATGAACAGGAACTTTGTCACAGGATAATGACTGCTGCTTTTCCCCCATTAAATTAAATAAAATATTTGATTGGAACTTTCTCTGCAGAGACAAAAACTGATGCAAAAAAAAAGCAGCAGGTGAATCATTTTCCCTTCTAAAAACTCTCAATGTAACTGCTAGACAAGGTACCTAGAGAAGAAACCATTCCCAATAAATGGGGGCTTGGGGAACAGGACTGATTTGTTTCAAAATGGAGAACAAAGTCTGGGTGATTTATTTCTTCGTAACAGAGCAGGTGGGGATTTCAGTTTTGTCCATACATACAGATGCAAATATTGTTTGATGCATGGCAGCTATTGCAACGACATTACTGCAGGAATGTTTAGGTTTGCTTCCAGATTCTGAAGGTTCAGAACACACGACAAGGAAAGGTGTTTGGGGTTCACCTGGTCAACAAGCTGTGGCACTGAATAAGCAACTATGAAAGTACTATGAGGTGGTCAAACATCCTATTTGTTACATATCAATTTGCCTATTCAGCAGAAGGTAGATGCCTTTTTCTGAAGTGATCTTTTTACCAGCTTATTAATCTACAATGCATCCAGCCAAAGCCAAAGCCTTCAGTCTACTTCAGCTGCAGTTCAGCCACACAAAGCTCATTGTGCTAAGAAATTTCAAAACTTCACATTCTGGCAGGAAAGAGGCACTCAGTACCACAGTATCACGAACCTCTCCCCTGTGTGACCTCTGACTTAGGCAGCAATTGCCTTCCTTCTGCATTAATTCATCCTATGGCAGTCTGTCCACAAGACATTTCTGCTCATGGATGTAAGACAAACTGGATACCCATGAGTTCTGAGAAGTCAGTGGTATCAGAAAGTTTTGTTTGCTTGTTTGTTTTTGGAAGGCTATACATTTAATTGCAAATTCACCTGCTGCTGCTGACTTGTTAGCAGTTACTCAGAGTTAATGTCTTTACCTCTAAACAAATAGGCACCAGAGCTTCACTTCATGCCTTGCATAATTAACTTTTGACAGATGTAAGAGTCATGGTCTCTGGCAAATCTACATCTAGTTTCAGTCTGTGGGCTCCAAACTACCTTTGGGCCAGGTGATGTTCCCTTTATAGAAAATTGCAGGGAACTGTAGGATGAACATAATGAAAAGCCCTTAAAGAGGTCAAGCATTCCAGCATGGACATCTTTTCAGTTTGAGCACGAAGTTAAGAACAAGACTCCCTGAAGGAAGGAAAAGATTTTTCCCAGTCGTTTTTGAGAGTCTTGTCACTTTGAATGTCCCCAGCAACACCGCTGATCTGAAAGTACATCTGAAAGCCCACAGCTAAAATCTTCACTAGTTAACTACCATAATTACCAAATTCTGTTGCACAGAAAACACAGCGCGAGACGTTTATGAAGCCTCCATTCTGCGGCGAAAGACAGAAGTTAGATTTCACACGCATTGTTCCCTAGTGCTGCTCTGGGAAGAAAAGGGTCAGATCTTGGGGTAAAATCTCTGGTTAACATTCATCTTTATCCCTTGATTTGACACTGTAAATATCAATATTTCATAGCAGTTATTGTCTAGATTTTGAATGCATACAGGCTGAAATCACATGCTAAGAGCTGAGCAATTCCACATCCTTTGTCTCAGATATCCTAAGAAAAAAAATCCTCTATTCCAGTTATTGTCTAGCATTTGAATTCAGTGTTGGCAAACCGGTCCCTGCATGTCTTTGAGGCATATGGAAATTGATGATGAAGGTGTCTAGTATAACTAGAAGTATAATTTGATGAAAACTGAAGCAGTGAACTGTGAGAAACTGCTAAATCAGTGTCATCAAACTCTGCTTGAAAAATAATGAAACAGAAATACATCTAGGACATGAGAAATGCAGGGCAAGGACTGTGAAACCAGAGACTAAATGCAGAAACTAAGGAAACGTACAGGAAGTTATTTTCATTGTTATTTTTGAAACGCATACCCAAAATACAGCCAAACGTTCCTGTTTTCATTCACTTCATGGAGACGGTGACATCGTGTCTCCCCCAAATTATTCAAGCCCAAATGCTGGCACAAGCTCTTCCAATAGCATACCATGTTTGGCCCTGGCGTTTCTCGCCCGCCTACCCGTAACCATGTGCAGAATAAGAACAGCACTGCAGCCAGTGCAAATCCTAGTAACCTCTTGGGGCAACAAGAAAAGACCAAAATAGAAAACATACTACAGTTTTAAAGCGATAATATTGCTAAGGAAAAGAAAAGAAAGGTAACCTCAGAAGTAAGATGGCATTTCTTTCCCAAAATTCAACAATTCCTGAAGCTGTAAAAGTAAAAGACCTGAAGATGGCAGTGAAAAGATCCTGATATTGCTTTATTCATACAATTTTGAATGAAAATCAGACAAACTTACACTGAAATCTGGAAAAAAGAGGACAAGGGAAGAAAACAAATGTTTTCTTGACTTGATAAGATGGGTAAATACACCTGAATTACTGAAAACAAACAAACAAACAAACAAAAGAACCAACAACCGTCAGTAAAGATTCCATTCAGTCGTACCCATGTTTTGAGACAGGAACACATGTATGCTTAAGAAAGTGATATAAGCTTGCATATTCAAAGACGTGCCAGAAAATTTGTACGAAAAGATCACAGAGAGACAGAGACAGCTGGAAAAATTGGAGCAAGGGCTCTAATTTTCATGCCAGTGTTACACCTAATGCAAAGGGAATGCAGATGATAGACTGCAAGCTCTATATTATTCCTCCTGCCACTCTAGAGAGTGCTTGTAGAGCTGGACAAGAATCAGGAAGTAACAGAAATTGAAAAACAAACAAACAAACAAAGGAGACCCAGAAATAATAGAAAGTGTGCTATTGTAAAAGAAAATGTTTGTGTCCAAATATTTATTACAGCCATAACAAGGTCTCTACGTGCCAAAGGCAACATCAACATTAATGCAGCTGTGGATACCAAGTGCTGATTGCTTTAAAGTGTGCTCTGATTTGAAAATGGAGCTACACCCACAGTCTCACCATGGCACGCACGCAGCAGAAAACAGGAAATGGAGAAGAGCCATAAGCAAGCATCTCTTGAAGGTCCTACATCAAACTTCAAAAGAATGATAATGAGATCCTTCTGCATGCACATGGATATATCCAGATTAATTATCAACAAGCCTAATGAGAAAGTTGTGTTAATAAATATCAAGAAGGCTTCCTTCTATTAGGGGATATACAGATAGGAGGCTTAGTAGAAAAAGTGTAAATGACATCATGAGAGTATTTTCTGGTAATACATTAAGTTTATAAAGTAATCTAGGCATGATTTACGTCAGTTTTGATATCATCCTTTCCCATGAGGTGATCTCAAAATCTGCATGTTAAAAAGTCACTTTCACTGTCAGTTACTGTTAATCCAATCTATGGACTTCAGGAGACTTCTGTCAGAGCTTACACTTTATTCCCCTCCGACTTGCTAGACAAAATTCTATCTTTTGTGATGTCATTACTGCAAATTCACAACTGTGATTTAAAAGATCCCTTCTAAAAGAAAAACGTATATTTTTTTTACATCATTATATATCTCACTTAAAATGTAACCAGGGTACCTCTTCATCCATCCAAGATTCCCACTGGTTCTTCTTGTGCTCTCTGATCTGCTCACACCATAGCCTTTGACAGTGGCTGAGAGAAGCAGAGTCCCAGTGTCAATGTGCAGCACCCTCACTGTCACAACGGCCCATCCATTGAGATGTGTCACCTCTGGAAAAGGGAAGTGAAAAGAAAAACAAAATTAAAATACAGAAATAGCAGAGCAAAAGACAAAGGAAGAAGTAAGGATTTAGACATCAGCTTTCCGCAAGGCCTGTGGCAGGCACAGCGTGGGCCAGACCTACAAAACTCTGTAGCTTTTAAGTCAAATCTGGACAGATGACTTCCTGAGATTAGCTGATGTCTCTGCCAAGATGCAAGATAAACTAACAGTCAGACAACGACCATTCAGAATCAGTTGTTAACCTTAAGAAGGTAAAATTCCAGAATAAACATGAACAAGTATATACTTGAGCTTCTGCTCAAGCTTCAGTCTGAGGCTATGCTTTGTGTTACTGGATCAGACAGCAGAAGCTATAGAATCATCTTCATTCCATGGGAGTCCTTGGCTTTAGCTCTTGCTAAAGTGATGTAGTTGGAAAATGCTTTGTCCTGCTCTGACACCAGACTCTTATATCTGAGATGAGACATTTGTTATTGATAGAACAATTTCTCTAAGTATACCTGATTTTTAGTCAGCTATTTCAGATGCAGCAAAGTTTACTAAGCAGTACCACCTCACGCCTTACTCGCTTTTTTTTTTTCAATAATGCTTATTATTCTTTCAAATTTAGTTTATCCTACAGCACAGTTGAAGGCTTAAAATGAAAATTTGCCATATATACAAGTTCTCCAATGACTAAACTATTCTTCTGGTCGCGGGTTCTCTATTATAATTCAGAAGAAGAGAAAAGAAAGAGGTTATCGTTATCAGTCCATACTTTAATGCTTTCAGTTCCAAATCTGAATAGCTGCACACACTCATGTGATTTCAAAGCATTCTCTCATCTGATGGATTTTCACCCGTGTGCTCTTTTCCCATGTTTGTCGGGTCAGAACACCAGTTACCTGCATTCAATACTGCCAAATTAACAAAGCAAAAATCAATGCTTAAAGACCACAAGCCACAAGACTGCCAGACTGCAAGCTGCTGCTACTTTATTCTTAAATTCTGTTGTTGCTACACAGTTGCAAGAACGCCTATACTGTTATATCAGAATGTGTGCATGTGCCATGTCCGTACCTGCGTGGCAGTGCTGCTGCAGGATCTCAGGCCCCTGCCTTCCACTCAGCCAGCAGGCACCAGGAGCCACTGGTGGAAGGGAACCCTAAGGCTCTAGAGCTATTCACGGGTTGCCATCAAAAATCTATTTCTGCATGTGATTCACAGGAAAAGAGGCTCTCAAAATCTTCTAAGTCTGGATTTTAAAGTGGAAGGAACAGAAAAACAACACACTCAAACCACTGTAAGAAGTGATCTGACAGCTAGTGTCTTAAAATACCCCATGTATAGAACCACAGAACGACTTGGATTGCAAGGGGCATAAACCCCCAACCCCCCTGCCATGGGCTGGTTGCCACCCACCAGATCAGGCTGCCCAGGGCCCCATCCAGCCTGGCCTTGAATGCTTCCAGGCATAGGGCTTTGAGAAAGCTGTATTTGCTTCATGCCTAGTGCCTGAAAAGCATCCCTCCCAGTGTCATCATCTTCCCATCACAAACCAGCACTTAACCTCAGACTTCCTTCCGCCTACCAAAAATCACTGTTTTCAGAGACAATCTGGGGTTTGCAAGGAATGCAAGATTAGCTTCCTTTCAGATGCTTGCTCAATATTTAAATGCTGCTCCCACTGAAAAAGACATAGGTCTTAATGGTAGTTTTAATGGAAATGAGATCAAGCTGCAAACTTACAGACTGGAACCCATTAGACTTTGTTTTAGCTTGGAATTTTCTGCACAAAAAAGGTCACTTCAAAAGCAAACCCAAATGTAATGTACTTGCAATTTAAGGCTCTGTAACAGAGAGACAGCAGAGGTGTTCGAGGCCAGGTTGGATGGGGCTCTGGGCAGCCTGGGCTGCTGTTAAATGTGGAGGTTGCTGGCCCTGCCTGCGACAGAGAGATTGGAGATTCATGATCCTTCAGGTCCCTTCCAACCCAACCATTCTGTGATTCTGTGTTGCACTGTAACAGAGGATGTTGACAGCAGTGGCACTCAGGCTGGATAAATGTATACAGATTCTCTTTTAAATCAGAGCTGGTGCTGAATTAGTAGTTCCTATCTGTGAGTTAAATTCTACTACCTTGCAATGATTTATGCTGTTTGCTCCAGAAGCCATGAAGCTTCAGGAATGTGTATACGATATTTGCTAAACTCCACTTCACACACCAGTGTGAACCTACAGACCTCAGGGCCATACAGAATCACAGCCAGCAGTTTATTGGTGCACAGCTTCCTTTACTGAAGCCAGGGGCTGCATGTTCTGTTTTGAGAAAAAGAATTATGAAGCAATGGGCCCAGATACGTTTTATTAACAGAAGTCTCTTTTTCTGATAACCTACTTGTCACTATTCTTAATTTTATCTCTCCTATCATCTATTTTGTCCAGAAGACACTTTTAAAATACTTACACTGAAAATGAATATTAGAAAATCCTATATTGCGTGTTACCTGTCAGAGGTCATCAGCAGCTGCATTTCAAGAAAACTGAAGGCATTAGATAGAGTGTGCCCAGTAGATTAATACAGAGCTGTGAACTTTCATCCTCTGCAGCAAGATTTCCATCCAACTGACACAGAACTGACACACAGTAACACTTACAACCAGGGGGATCCAATTTAGATGGAGTTCAAATGGTTTCAAGCTACTCATAGGTCACAGAGGTAAAGTATGCATAAGAGAGCTGGCTTTAATCAGAATGTTTTCAGTAATGTCACACTAGAAGTGTTAGGCCACACTGAAAATGAACTGGATGTTAGGCTTGAGAATTACATTACCAAATACACTTACATAGTCTGAATATATTCTTTAGGGTATTTTCCCATGCCAAAAGTGTTGGAATTTTTTGCAGGATAATAAAAAAAGACAGAGTTTCACATTAGCGTGGAAAACCACCTTTTCTATGCAGCGACGTATCCGTAACATCAACTTGCAAACTTCTGGGGAAGAAACAGTCCAAACCAAAACCTAAACACTTCCATGAGGAGGATTTGGAAATGCATATCCAAAGACTCATCTTATTTCTCCGTAATGGAGTACTAGAATACAGGAAATCTGAAAGGGACAGCAAGTATTACAGCGAGGAGGACAACTCAGCAAAGGCCAATCTTAATGCGGTCATCAAATGCTGACTACTCGTGAATCAGGCAGGTGGCTTCTCCTTTTAACATTTCATACTGAAGAACAATGTGAAAATGAGAGGACTTATTGGAAGACATGTCATTGAAAGAGAAAATGTAACTCCCTTGAGAGAGTTTTAAAGGCCACATTCCACCCAGAAAACCCCAATCTGTCAGGCTTTCTTATTTCAAGCTTCCCTGATCATTTTGGTTGTGTCCAAAGCAGTACTGTGCTCTCCTTTCCAGGCAGATAGGCTGAGCTGTATTCTCGTGCCATTCAAGAAGTAAACTGGGAAACAGCTTACAACATAACAGAAAGTGTCATCTGTTTGGCACGGTCTGGTTTGCACTGCGTTTAAGAGCTGCTCTGCAGAAATAAAAAGCAGCTACCGCATAAAGCCTAGCAGACAAGCCATGCTAAGTTGCTGAAGATTTTCACTGAGTTTTGCTAGGAAAAAGATTAAAAACCCTTCCTGTTGTGCCAGTCTATAGTATCGTCTCTGCAAAAATTCTGCTCAGTACCATGAAGAGAAGGAGGATCTCCATCTGTGAGCAGACGAAGAAGTGTGCTGCTAGCAATCAGTGCTGGATCTCATGTCGCGTTACAGCAAGCAGCTCAGCTCAGGTCAGCAAAGCAGAAACAAGGAAGCTGACAGAGTGGGGTACAGCGTTTTGTTAGCGAATGTTCATCCAGACGTGGATCACATCCAACAAAAACGCTTGTATCGTCTGTTTACCTCCCTGCGCCCTACACTGATGATCTAACATGCACAGGCAGAAAAGAAAAATGGAGAATTCATAAACGTGCGTTTTCTTAAAACAGGATAAATTAGGGTTTGTTGAGTTCCTTACTACTAGAAGCAAGATTGTTTCCAGTACATGGCTTGCTCACGTACACTCTCAGGTGCCCCTTCACTGAACTCATCTAAACACAGGACCAGCTAGAGCGTTCCCAGCTACGTTAGTGAAACAAATGCCTCATTTTTTTTCCTCCAATTGGGATGCTTTTAAAGACCTCTCCACCACCACTTTGGTGGTTTTGTTGTTCGTTTTTTTGTTGGTTTTTTTTTTTTTTTTTTTTTTTTTTTTTTTTTTGCCTTTTGAAACAAAGACTGATGGCATTTAAAATGGAATTAAATATTTTTCATAATACAGCTGTATAAGTTTTATTTAAACTTTTGCCAAGATTCCTCGTATGCTCTTATAACAATTGCAGTCTTCCTTTCATGTTTTTAATTTTTAGTTTCCATATTTCAATAAAACATAAGTTGCTGAATGATCCCTAAGCTGTGTATTCCAGCCCACTGCTTCATTAGAACCTTGGGCACATTTTAACCTCCATCTTCTGGACTTCTTTTCAGAATGTAGGCAGCAGACTAGCATTAGATTTTAGCTCCTGCCTCCACCTTGCTTCCCTGAAGTAACACTGCCATTAAAATTCTGTCCAAAGGAGGATCTCTTACTTTCTTCCACTCATCATGAGTTTTATTAGCTCTCTCCTTACAAATGCAAAAATCCCATTGCAACTGGAGAACCCGTCAGATCAGCACATCTTCCTAACCAGAAGACAGGTGAAACATCTGTACTTCTCGTCCTCATTGGACAGTATTTATTTTAACTTAGTGAAATTGGGAAAGATATTGTTAGGATGCATCTCAGACCAGGCAAATAGGAAATAGGAAACATATTTAGCTGCACTCTTGAAATCTTTATGGGTGGAATGCCCTTATGTGGCAACAAAAGAGGTTTCCTTCAATCTTCAGCTAAGTGACTCCATCCTTCCATGCTTGTTAATGATCTGGCTTCAGTTATTTGCCTCTCCTACCAGTGCAGTACATCTGGCACGAAGGCTTTTATGCTAAAGAAAATCCAACTAGTGCAGAATGCTTCAATAAGTCCCTTCTACAATGCAAATGATCATGATCTCACCTCCATGTCCTCAACCCTCTACACTAGAAAGCCTGTGAATCCTAAAGCTTTGCACTAAACAACTTTCCTCCTTCAAGAAAGCAGATCCTTAATCAGCCAGATAGGGCTCATCCATGAAGGTGGACCTAAAGCTGTAGAATTAACTGCCCTAGGAAAAAAATGATGATCAAAATCTTCCCCACTACCTGCTCTAACGAGCAGACAAGTTTAGGAGCTTGCTTTATATTTAACATTACAATGAATCAACACTCAAGAGAAAGATCATTTCCAAACCCTTTGAAAACAAATGCTCTGCAGAGCAGATTACTCCATCAGTGACCTTCAAAACCAGTCCAGCCCTTCACCCCTACCCCAAAGCTATGGAAAAGGCGCACAGCATGGGTAGCAGAGTTTTCAACCCTTCCAGAGGCCCAGTTTGAATGCCATTTAAGAAGTCAGGCACAATATACCAGAGAGCACCCATTATATTATAGAAATAAAGATGACAAAATGGAAATGCCTCAACATCAACATTTTCTAAACACCAAGCGTCCCTCAAGGCTTCTCCTCACTCTGCTTTTCATTCACTGTCTTCCCATGTTCTGCTCAGAGGTTACAGTTCTCTCAAACCAACTGCCCAACTGCTTTTATGCCAGCTAAAAAAAAACCCTCCAATCAATTAAGAATAATGTTTTCCTCACTGAATTTAAAATAACACACTTTCATTAAAGTGACACTGGTTTTCAAACCATCAGCATCTAAATCTCTCTCTGTTTTACTTTTATGAAGTTGGGAAAAATTCTAACAGTTAAACTATCTCCTCTCTGTGGCTGCACAAACGCATATCAAAGAATGGAGGATTTTTATTTCAGTTCCCAAATTTGATTTATCTGTTCATTCTTCTGCATCCATATTTCAACAGCCCCCAAATCGCTGAGCTATCCCACGAGATGTATATCCAATAACATCCTTAATCGTCTCCATTTCCACCATAACAGCATATGTGGATCTGCACGCTCTGCATAGCTGGCTGCAAGTGATCAGAATTGATTGCCTGGGAAACGATGGGAACTTTAAGGGTTAACTTATAGACTACCTGGAAAACACATTCGGGTTCTTTTGCAATAACATGCCAAACTTAATGACCATCATATAATGGTTGCACGATCTGAGATCTGGAAAACCTAGACACATTCAATTGCTTTCTCTGATGAGGTCTGTACTTGTTTGGCATTACCAGAGATATCTCAATCCCTAAATAATTAACCTACAACCAATATGTATGAAATTGCCTCACTAAGCTCACTATCCAGGACTGTTTGCTGTTAAATTAGTAGAATAAATAATTTACACCAAAAAAGTGTGCACAAGATAGTGCCAATAAACCTGAGGGAACTTATTCATTACTTGCAAGAAAATTGGATGAAACAATTCCCCAAGTACAAGCCATTCTGTAGAGTAAAAGGTGTAGTGTTATTAGTATTACTGCAGCATGCAGGGAACAAATGAAATCTCGTGACTTCACTTCAGGCTATGCTCTCCTCATTAGCCTTTTCTCCAGAGCTATAAGTATGCCTCATATTCTGTACACACACGGTATACACACACATATACATGCATAGGAGACTGTGCATTTGCAGATGCACAGCATTTCTGAAGGAAAAAAAAAAAAAAGCATAGATTTATATTCGCTCATTACCAACTGAATAAGGACCAGAGGAATAACGCGTGGTACTGAAATGGCAGCAGTGTGTCAGCTTGAAAATTTGTAAGTCGCCTTTTGCAGAGGCAAAGGTTACTATCACTAACCCTAATAACAAGAGAAATTCATTTGCAAATTTGCTATTCATGGGATTGTTATCGTTTGAAGATCATCCTAAAATGAAGCATGATAAACTTTTTCCCTGCTCTGAATGGCTGCCTGTATGCTTGCTCCTGCACACAAATCAGCCAGCCTGCACTGATGTTGCTGGGAACAACAGCACTGACTCTTGACAAAACTTCAGAAACATTTTTAAAATAGTTTTTCTAAGTGCACTTTCAGATTCACATCCACATTCATTACTAAAACCTCCTATTTAGAAAAAAAATAAGTAAACACAATTCCCTGAGAACCATTCAGCACAGAAACGAGCACTGAAGCCAAAGTGAAGTTGACGGCTCTGGCTGGGCCCATCCCCAGCTGGGCTCCTGTACTCACAATGCCTGCAGCACGGAGGCCTGCCCTTCCCTTCACAGCTCTGAGGAGGAGACATTCTGCCCATCATGGCTCAATCTTCCAGTGCACAGTACTGCTTTTTCATGTTCCCCTGCAGATACCCAGGTGCCTGGACGATACTCAGCCAGCGATTCCCTAGCCTAGAAGACCAGCTGCTCAGCAGTAAGAGCCACCTCCTTTTTGAGCCAGGCTCTTCCCACAAAGAGAGACGTCCTCTGTCATGCGTTCTTACTGCAGCCTTATGAGAGCCCTGGTCAGATTCACCACAGGAAGGTAGAGCAGAACTCACAGAATCCTGCATCCAGCCCCTTGGTTGAGTCTAATTCAAATGCCAGCTCTCAGCCTCCTTTGTGGTGGGATTCTGACTTTTATTCTTTGATCACAAAAAACTGCGGGACCTGTTTCCAGAACTTGCTTTGTATTCATGCTGGAAACACAACTGCCTATTTTATGGAAAAACAACACCAAAATCAAGAAGGAGAAAACAACAACAGCAACAACAAATTATTTCTTCCTTGATTGTGAATCACACAGCTGCATGATCTGAGTTCCAATTCTTCCTGCAATCTATCATATTTAATACAGAAACAAACCAGAGATGTGAATACCAGCTTACCTGCTCTAATAGAAAACAATGCTAGGGATTACCAATTTCCCTCATTTTAATCCCAAAAGAACAATGACAACAAAGAAGGGTTAGCCCTGTAGAGTAAAAGGTGTCCCAATGTCATCGTTGCATGCAAGGATCAGATAAGCACCTGGCTTGTTCTGTCTGTGAAGACAGCTTTATCCAAATAAAGCATAGTGCATTTTATCATTCTTTAATGGAAAAGACCTGTCACTCTTTGAATATCATCATATGGTCGGTGGCCGGCAGATAATGGACTGTTAAGTGTCAAGGTGACTGGCTTTGAATGTGCACAAAACTAAAAATTATAGACCTGTCATTCCATAGGCAGGCCACAATTAGCTGTCTGTGCAACTTGAAATTTCCATTTTGCCAGCTGAATAATCAATTGGAGACGTTTTCTCAACATAGACGCATTTTTAGGCTCTCTGCACTCAGGATTTTATCTTTTTTTCTAAGGTTTTTCAAACAACTGCACGGTGCACTTAAGCAGATGGGGTTACAACAAACTGCGCAGTTATCGCCTCCCCAAACACACGCACAAAGACATGCACCAGCATTTTATAAGCAACACTTCTCACCTTCATTGCCTCCAGACATGCTCTACAATGTTTCTGCCATGGATACGGGGCTGTGGAACAGAAGCTACAGAAAATTCACAGCTTCAATGTTCACAGCTGTTTGTTTTGATTAACAATGTAATATTTTCCTACATTTTGCTAGCCTGTTACGAGCTAATAGTGCAAGATGAGTTGCAAAAAAATGCTTAGAATTGTCACCTTCTAAAAGGGAACGTATTTCCTTCACAGAGACATTCTTCTGCATAGCTTTCTAACAGTGTTTAAGGTGGTTGGGGCAGAGACCTTACCAGCAAATACAGCGATACATCAATACTGACTCCTACACTGGGCTTTGAAACTAAACAAGCAACACAATCAGAAAAGTTCGGAGTCACACAATGTATATTAGCATATGCAGCGTAACACTTTTTGTCCTGGACAAGTAGATATTGCTTACTTTCTTACGGGCAGACTGCATTTGAGAAAGAAATTGTTTAATGATGTGTCTGAATATGAGACAGGTTTACAAAACGGTGAGCTTGCTACGCTTGTGGGTTATAAATGCAACATATCGAATGAGTGATGCCTCAATGTATTTCTGACCTGAAAAAGTCCTTTAAAGATGTATCTGCAATTGCAGAGAGTTATTCCATCTTTCCTTTTTTTTCTTTTTACTTTTTAATGAGCTCAGCCTGATTTCTACCACATGATGGGTGGAATTCCTACCATCTGATGTGGAAATACTACGCACAGGTTCTGTCCAAAGCCATTTACAACAAAGGAAAGACATCTGGGATCTTCACTGGGCTTTGAATTAGGCTGCAATGTGTAGCCTTGCACTTTTACAGTCCTTCAGTCATTGACAGAGCCCTCGCACGCAGTCCTGGGAGGCATGCAGGGATAGTTCAGTAATCTAAGAAGGGTTGTTGAGCAAAGCCTACAACTAAGTCCTAGTTCCACAGCATACGGGCTTTTAGTGACAACTGGCTCAAGTGAGAGCAGCTTGAGGAGTGCTTGTCTTCTGTCATAGACCCATGCTCTTTTTCCATCCCATAGCACAATTTGTTTTTCTCACATTTGTTTTATTTGAGTGCTCCCCTAACACCTCCCTGACAACGACTTTTTAGAGCAGGTATTCAAATGGACTAATTTACAGAAAGACAGAGAAGTGTCTGTACGTACAAAGCTGAGGATGTGGCAAATCCCTGTGAGTGCAGGAGCAGGAGGCTGGAAGGACGGCAGGGAACGTTCTTAAATTCACACTGCAGATCTGCATTGTTAGCCTGAATTTCCTCCCCGCTTTCTCTTCTCTTCCCATCCAGAAATAGAAGGTTGGGCCATTAGAGAATTCAATTGGTTCCAGATGGGCCCTTTACCCAGCTCTTCTAATAAAAACATTTTCCTGTTAAACAACCTGTGTCACGTGGAATAGACGAAGTTCATCTTTAGTAAACCACCACCACCACCAAAGCCTGGAAAGACAAATCTAAAGCATAAGGATCCATAGCTCAAATACTAACGGGTACTGCAGCAGTCATTCATCTCATACTTAGGCAGTGGTAATTATAAAAGCAATGCTGTATTAGACATGCACTACAAGTTTCTAACAAAATTTACAAAGAATTGTATCTCACTTTTTTTAAAGGTGGTGTTTCACTTGTTTGCTACTAAATTCTTCAGAAAAAAAAAAAAAAAATCAAAATACAACACCTGTCAGTCTGGCTCCTCAGTTGCCTCTTTCACGGGCAACTACCAGGTCTTACTTTACTTCTATTTTTTAATACATAAATGAGGTGTCTAGTTTTACTTGAACAGAAATCAGCGAGAATAATTTCTAAGTTTTCTCCTCATCCCACGTCCAATCCTAATGCCCATTAGCACAGAACCTTTAAGGCTCTAGATTAACGTCTAAGGGAGGTGAAAAAAGCCGGTAGCAGTCTGACACTCAGCAGCAGGTCGCTCCCGAAGCGACCATCCATCCTGCCTCCTCCAGGCGCTGCTCCGCCCCACGTCTCTTGGCCGGCACCGACAAAACCAAATGCTCCTTGCCCTTGAGCCTACTCGCCCCCCAACACACGAGCTTCGTTCTGCAGCTGAGACAATCAAAAATGGGGTGGTTTTGTCCATTCTACTTCTACTTTAGAGGTCAACTGAATGCTTTTCCCTCCCTGTTTCCGGAGGGACCTGCTCTGCAGCTCAGCGTGCATTTGACCTCTAGGTTCTCCGCTTCAGAAGATGGAAGAGCTCCCGAGCAGCAGCTCAGAGGCCACCAGACGCCTCGGGCCGTACCAGCGGCCCGCACCCTCCCCTGTACGCCCCTCGGAGAAGTTTGGAATCAAGATAAAGCCACGCCTGCGCCTTTGCCTTGCAGTATCTCCCCAGCTACGGAGCCCGCTCTGCCGCCAGATCGCTCGGCGGAGCCAGCCGAGGCGGAGGGTCGGCACGCCGGTCTGCGAGAAGTCTCCCCGACCCGCCAAGCACCGCCGATCCCGGAGGACGTTCGTGGCACGCCGCCGGACAGCGGGCGGCCTCGGGCCGCGGGCCGAGCAGCGCCGCCCACCCGAAGCGGGCCGGGGCACCGGGCGGCCGCCTGGCGCGGAGGGGCCGGGGCCGCCAATGGGCTGCGGCTCGGCAAGGTCACCGCGCGGGGCCGGGCGCCCATTGGCTGCGCAGCGTGAGCGCCGTGCGAGCGGCGCGGAGCAGGGGGTGGTCTGCCGTCAGACGGGAGAGGTCCGGGAGAAGGTAATTAAATCCTGTCAGAGGCAATTATCGGTTCCAGGGCCGTGACTCTGGCACTGAATGCAGATGATCTGAAGCTCTATTCTTGTAGAAATTCAAGAGGGCTTCTGGCACGGATCAGCGAGACATAAAGGAAGCAGCAGGCGTTTTGCAAACAATGCCCGTCTGTATGTCGAAGCTTTTTGCACATCTTTTTTCCTCCCTGGTCTCGGAGTTTGGTTACCGCTGATCAAAAATATTTCTTGCTCCTCACATTCTCATTAATTTAATAGATAAGATTTACTTAGGCTTTATAGGCAGACTGAGTACATCAGAGACGTGCTGTTCCAGAACAGTGCCTGCTTCAAATGCCTTTCAGCAGGACACAACAGCTTTAGACAATAGGAACATACCAAATTATTGATGTTTTTCCAGAGACAAAACAAAACAACCCCAAAAACGAGAGGCCTGCTAAATCCTACGGATGCCAGAATAGACATATGACTCCTAACGCTGTGTAACGATGCCAACAAGAGCATCAGAAAGGCCTTACACGTTAAAAAAGGCATCTTTACAGTAGGCACCTCACTGATATGAGCTGATACAAGCAAAGGGTTGTTTAGAACTAAATTCACAAAGTCCAGAATATTATTTACTCAATATCCTCTGTGTTTTGTTCTAATGTGGCACACTGCAGCAGCAGGGCACAAGCTGGGAAGCGCAGCCCGCAGCCACTGCAGGTTCCCTATGCTGGGCATGGGCTTCCTTCTCCGCACTGTCCTGGGTTTGTTTCCAGTCTCAAAATACTCAGCATTCACTAAATGTTACGGTTTCAGTAAAATTCTCATTTCACTGAGCTCCAGTTTGCTGATCCCATCTGCATAAACCACAGTTTCAACATTCATTTCTCCAGTGAAAAGCGAGATTTTACTCAGACTAGCGCCTGTGAAGGAAGGCAGTGCCATCCTTAGATTGCAAACATCACTTTTTAGCATTAATGTCAAAAGAGCAAGCATCAGATAACATCTCCTGCTTTACAGTATCCTCTGTCAGGGAGCAGTGATAACAGACCCTCATCCACCTCACTGTACATTCCCAGCTGTACCAACATAAAAATATATGCGTTTTTCTGGGCCACTTTATAGAAGCTTTAGAGCATTGGAGAGAAGCTCAGAAAATGACTGATGGTCTATACCGAATTGTACAATGTCATTTGGAGAACAAGTTTTCTTACAGAAGCTCATTTGTGCCATCATTATTGCATACTCTAGTAATAAAGGCACATCCAAAACAAATGACTAAGATAGCTCCCTTCGCTATAGCTGTCAAAGCTGACTTTGGGATTTTATACGTTTCTTTTGAAGTCGATATGATCGTGATTATGCAAATGCTTGGCCATTAGAAGATCAGCACAATGCCTTAGATTTGTATCCGTATTTTAAAACATGCTCATTCATCATTTGACTCTCATATATATCAGACATAGATCTATCTAGGTGGGAAGAGAGGGAGAAAGAGAGGATGCATTTCTGTGTATGCCTTCATACCTGACCACTGCGTACTTTAACCTTCTGAAGGCCACTGAGCAGTGACTGGAAGAAGTACATTAGTCATTCTTTACACCACAGCAGTTGATTTTTGATTCCAGCGCATGGCACATGAATAGTTCATATCTGTATAAAATTGAATCTTAATCATCGTAGTAAACCCAAAAGTCTGTTTCAGATGCAAGAAGTGTTTTGCTTCATGGACATTCTACTACATTCATTTAAAATCTACCTCTTCATTACAGGGAGCTTTCAGCAAGCATGATTATAAAGCTGGAAAAAAACAGGAAAACTGAGTTTTAAGTTGATTACAAGTAAACACTTCTTCAGCTTTCCTGTGGTATTTGTTTCCTTAATAGCAATATTCTTTAAAACATAAAATCAGAAAAGGTCAATAGAATAGCTGATTCTACCAACCATGAAGAGTGAGATTCTTTAGACATCCACAGTCATCACATTACATACGTAAATTTCAAGGAGCCAATATCCAATTTTCTGTGGTTTCTTTCTTCCCACACATGTCACACTTCAAATTCGTTTTGACAACTAAACAATGTTTCCTTTATTTCATTATAATTCCCTTACCTAGAGTCAAAGCTTCATGACAATTTCATAGAAAGAAACATGAAAAGACTTTCTGGAAGATAGATTCCTTATTTTAAAGATTTCTCACAAAGATATGTTGGTAAACAATGCAGCTGCATGGCTTGTTGAAGGCAATATCTAGCTCCTACCCAACCTCACTCACAAATCCCGTTAGAGATCCAATTCTTATTACTATTATCATTCTATCTCTGTTTTAAGAAACCATACACCTTGTTTCTGTGTATTTTTTTTCTTGGAGCTGTGTTAATATTCTACCAGCATCATATACACTCTTAGTTTACTAAATGCTATGTAAAAAATCAGTTGCTGCTTGTGTAAGATATATTAACTCATAAATGGAATTTCTTTCACTGTTAAATCACATATACTTCAGAACAGGAATGCAGCCACCAGTTGTTAATGCGAACAACAAAGTGCATTAATTATTCACCAGCTGACTATCGGCCAGTGATAGCACAGAAACAGGAAGCTCACTAGAAGGAAACTGCAAAAAGGAACTGGCAACTGCCTTTTAATGCTAGGCGTGATGAGAAAAGCAGCCCAAGTCCCAGCATGACTCTGGAGTTACAGAATCACCTCGCTGTGTTTCCCACAAAGGATGCCCCACCATTCACTGACCAGGAAAGCCAAGGGCCCTTCAGCCATTACCCTCCAACTCAGATGTCCACTCCATTAGGGGGTGTCTAACAGGCATCTCCATAACCTGAACAGACGCAGGGAACTCTGGCCTACTCTTAGAGAAGGAAACGTGGATTTTCACTTGTCCCTCGGTGCTGTACAAAGAAGGCTAGAACTGGCCAGATATCTTCTGACCTCTGTTGATATAACAAGACTGCTAAGAGATAGAAGGCAGCTATAAAAATGTCAATCTAGCAAGTGAGACGTCAAGAGAACAGCCTTAACAATCTCAGCTGATAAACCCCTGCTTTTACGATAGGCAAAAACAACATTGTTGGTGCTTCCTCAGTGCCATGCTGTCCTGTTCACCATGTGGGAAGATCACATAATGAATCTCAAACTCAGGAGAGGAAGGAACCTTCTAAATCAAAATTAATTGCCTGCTCTCATAATCACTTCATCATAGAATCTGGTTTATAAATTAATCGTACTTCATCTTAGAAGTACCTTGACGTCTTTCTCCCACTTTAACTACCAGGCAGAACTTCTGGCATCTCCTTCCTCCGATCCTTGAGCGATCATCTGATTTCCAGCCCAAGTGTATGCATATGAAGGTGAACTGTTCTCGTGCCAATATTTTCCTTTCTATGAAGTAGATATTTTGTCTGTTGTTTCCTTCTTTAACACACTTGCAAAGAGCAAGCAAGCTACTTTTCTGCTTCACTTTGCTAGGCTAGACAAATGAAGCTATTTCATTCTGCTCTCTGCAGAGAGGTACTCCATCCCATCACTAATCCTTGGAGCCTTTTCTTACACCACTTCCAGCTGGAACTATATACTGACACAGAGACAAGAACAGCATGCAGTAATTTAAATGACACGTAGCATTGTCACATTCGTGACCTTAGCAGTTTGCTCTCCCTTCTGGGAATACTTCTCCAGGTGCATGTAACCATTGCTTTTTTCAACCCACGTCACAGCGTAACTCACCCTAATCCTGTAACATGCTAATATATTCGAGTTCTCTGTGCTGTCATTTCCAATTGATTAGGTTGGATTTGTAAAAGAAATTCTTACTAGTTTTT
Organism: Tetrao urogallus; assembly: GCF_951394365.1. Classification (NCBI taxonomy): domain Eukaryota; kingdom Metazoa; phylum Chordata; class Aves; order Galliformes; family Phasianidae; genus Tetrao; species Tetrao urogallus. The sequence continues at coordinate 1,616,911 of NC_136819.1, forward strand.
GAAAGTACATCATCATCCTCTGTAGTATTCAATGCCACCTTCCATTATCCTCAGTCACAAAATTCTTCCTTTATGAAGTTCATTTATGTTAAGAACAACGACTTCATAATTCTGAGCTTTGCGACAATTTAATTATATTGTACCTGCTTTTTATTGCTGTTATTACATAACAGTGATTCCAAGGCTGGCCAAGCTTGGAATCCAAGCTCCTCCCAGTCTAATTTTTCTCCTGGTAGAGCACGTTTTTACAGAATTCTTCAACCACCCTGACATAGTTTCCTCTTCTTTCTCTCTACCACAGCCTTCATCATTTTTCCCACAGGATCCATAGGAAATGGTTTACTGAAGTCAGTTTAAACAAAAATCCTATACATGGATAATATAATATATGAGAGGCAGATACGGTATCATTTACCTTTGGTAAATTCATTGTGTCTCTTTTATCCCATTTTATATCAATCTGCAGAGCTTTCTGTTTCATTGTTTTTAATGCCATCTTTTAACTTCTGTTTTAAATCCATGCATTCTGCTAAAGCTAGTACAAAAGACCTAGGACCATTCTCACGTGCACTTTGAGAAGTGTATGCATATAAGAAGTTTCCTTTGAACGACTGCTTATGTACCTAGTGCTTACCAAAAGCACACAACTCAATGTTACCATTTATTCATTCTGTAACGCCTTGGTGAAGTCGTAACTGTCACACCCAGCTAGGATGGATCCAATTAGATCCTCCCACCGGTTTCTCAGTTTTTCACCCATTTTTTATGTGGGACATTAAAGCTTTCTACAGTGACACAATTCTCAATGTTCACTCAAACTATTTGGCAAAGTTCTTTACTCCCAACCCAAACCTGTACAAAACTTGCCCACATAGCTCACTGCTAACACTTTCCCACTAGGTAACTGAGTGGTTTATTTCCAAACCACTTGTTTAAGCCATTCTATTCCTTTGCATTATTTCACAAATTCAATACCATAGAAAATAACTTAGCACTTTAATTTCTGTCCTTCCTGCCTAAAACACGTTCTTCAACAGTTGTGTTTCAGACACCACTGCTCATCCAGCTTGCCTTTAGAATCCCTACAGCACCTGGTGTCCAGTCACTGCTAAGTGCATCTTCAGCATTGGGTCCACAGCACTCCTCAGTCCATCAACACTTCAGATGTTCTCAAAGCATCTGCTAGTTTTCTAACCAGATTGGACAGTTCTCTCACCAGCCCTGCTGCACAGCTGACTGCTGTTATTACCACCATTATGCCTTTCCTAATTAATGCTCATAACGAGGCTGCACACCGACATGGGCTTTGTCATAAATTCTCCTGAAGTTTCATTTTCTTTTAATGATAGATTACTGCACTTTGCATCTCCTTAGTTTCCACTTAAAGAGTAAAAGCGTTTTACATGATCACCAGTAGTTCCTAGATATCTATCTTAACACATTCAGGTAAGTTGCCATAGTTGTCAGAGATTTTCTTTATATAATTTTCTTTTATAAAAAAAGAACTTACTGTCACTGTCGAGCTTGAAAAGCAAGTGACAGTCCGGCTGCTGAGGGTCAGCTGGGAGCCTGGGCGTTGAGTAATGCAGCCAATCCCCACTGGTGGCTCTGGGATCAAGATTTCATTCCTGCTGGTGATATATTCAAGCAGTAGAGCCACTGCAAGGTTCAGTGCTTGAGATCCAAGTACTGTTTAGTTGGCATCTGGTGGATCCTCACATTGTGTTCTTAAGTCCACCTTTGCAAATTCTCTTGGTATTTTAAATAATACTTGTACGGAAGTTCCTAGTAGTAGCTAATAGAAATGATTTGGGAAGAGATTGGATGAGAGAATACGATATAGGAAAAACTAATTCCTTTTCCTTGTGGACTTTGTACTAATTATCCTTCCCAGTGCAGACTTTAAAGGAGCAGAACTGAGGAGAAAATTTATGTCTGCTCCCCATTCGATCCTGGTTTATTACCACATGATAGAAGACCTTCGTTTTGAAGCAGTGTTTCTTCTTAGGAAGTAAAAGCAATGAAGTTACAGTAAAGGCTAAGGGCTGGGGTTGTTGAAGAAGTCTCATTTTCCTGTGATGTTTCATGACCCTTTTACCTTGCAGGACCCCATCAAACCACTCAGACTGTCAGGGGTGCGTTACACTGTGACTCTTACAGACACATTAGGAAAAAAAAAAAAGAAGTAAAGAAGGAAAGCTAATTGCAGGTTGCATGTTTTTCAGGAAACTATTCTCTCTCTAGGTTAAAAAGAAAAGTCTGCTTTGGGGACTACAATTTCTGGAAATGAGTAAAGGTGTTAAAAGGAAATCTCGTTACAGAGACGTAGCCCTCTTGCCATTGAACTTCTCAAGCAAAATAATACGTTTGAAACCACCCAGGCTTAAGAGAGAAAATTCTGCAGCATCCACAGTCATGTTCTGTGACAGGTGTTCATCCTTATGTATGAAACTGCACAAAAGAAGAGGTTGGGAAAAGACATAGCCAGCTTCCTCCTTTGATGTGTTCTGCCACCTTCGTGAATCTACTCAAGTCTACATCAAAAAGGCTGTCTGACAAAAATTATGGTAACGTTTGGAAAGTGATGTCATTAAATAAGAGAATTAAATTAAGAGTAATCAAAAGTTCTGCAAATTTCAAAGGTTTGTTTTAAATACTAACTGATGTTTTTATAAATAGACTTCCATCTCTGTTGATTACAGCTTAGAAAGCTTTTGGCATACAGAAACCATTTCACCCACTGCTCATATTCATTGCAGCTTAGCTTAGGAGAGCACGTCTGCAGGGAGAATTGAAAATGAGTGTGGTTGCCCCAAAACAAAATTAAGTAATACAAAAGGAATAGAGCTCTGGACTTAAAGCTTTCATCAGCTTAAAGTCTTACTTGTTAGGCAGTGATCAGAATGTAAGATTATTCCTTACTCACCACAGTTAAAAAGATGCTCAAACTTGACTGTCAACAGAAGTCACACAAGAGCCATTTAAATGCAATTAGGAGCCAGAAACAACTGAGCAAAAGGAAAAAAAAAAATAAATCAAAACACCAAAGGGACCAAAACATTAGCCAAAGCCCTGCTAATTATAAGTCAGAGAGATTATACACTAAGATATGTCCCATCTGCAAGACGTTTCAAGTCTTCCTACTCGTTTTGCATTTAATGTCAAGCTTCATGTTAGCTGTACAGCATCAAGATGCCACAGAGTGAGAACGCCATTGCAAGTCTGTAGCAAATAGAATATGCTGAGGAAACAAGGTTGCTGCCTCCCCAGAATATTCTGTGAGACAGCTTTGCTACCACTCCTTCCCAGGGAGTGTAAGAGATTATCTTGCCATCAGGTAGAGTTAGGTTCTGTAATGCATCCCTAAAATTGACTGTATTGCACTAGATGGCCAGAAGATTGCTTACTCTACCATAATTAGCACACAGAAATGTTATATCTCAGAAGAGTTTTGCTTTATTCTGATGGTCACGGCCTACCACTGACATTTTTAGGGCACTGACTGGTTTTCTGACATTGTTATTCCACAGTGTCAGCATCCTACTGCAGGTATTAAATTTCTCTGGTAAAGAAGAGATGTCTTGCTTATAAGATAAGGTCACATATGCAAAGCAATTGAGTATCTCAGATGATCTATTCCCCTTTTAGAATCCCAAAACTTTGAGAAAAAACTGCATCCCAGGGAAATGACAGGATGTATATCTTTGGGTTTTATAATCCACTTCCCTTCCCAAGAGAAGAGGCAATAGCAGCTTGCACATCACTGGTACAGTGTAGTTACACCTGCACCAGAGCCAAAAGCATGAAGGAGGAAGTTGCATTAGTGCTGCTGCAGCAAGGTGTAGAAACATGGCAGAAAAGAGACCCATTGCTTTGCCAGGGTGCTTTTCATACTCATGGTGTTACAGTGCCGTTACGTACTTGCGATTGCAGTAGTACCCATGTGGACAACAGCTCACACACAGCTTAGTCAATTAGAAGCTGTTTTATTTGGACAGAATACGTTAATATTGGCCAGGCCAGCATAAGGATAAGTCATCATCTTACTTGTGTGAAACTGACCATGGTAAGGAGATTATATGAGCTTGGCAACGCGATAATTCTCTGTGGGCTGAATAATTTCAGAGCCTTGGGAAGACTGAAAGCGTTTATGCTGTTCTGAGTTGTGCAGAATGCAAAGATCTGTGAGCCAGAGCTGAGCATGCTACCTGCAGAACGAGGAGCAGAATAATCACATCCATGCAACGCTGTCTCACGGTTAATTACCCTGCTTGAAATTCACTGTAACCATTCGGAAGGAGGAAAAGCAACGCACGTTGCAAGGAATGGAAAATAAAAAATATGAAACAAATATACTGACAAAGAGCAGAACATCCACTCTGTCTATTCAGCAGCAATTCTATCTGAAAACTCCTCTTGCACCCTTGTTACTTTACATGATTTATTCGACTTTGTGAACAGAATAAAAGAGTTCTATGGCAGGCACCAGGATATTATTTTAGAAAGCCACGCACAAATGGCAGAATCAGCATCAGTGATTTGTGACTACCTCTGAAGAAATTAGAAATAATTGCAACCTTTCATTACAAAACCTGTCATTTGGTATCTGAAAGCAATTTGGTGTAAAACTAATCTTGACGACAGAGTCATTGCCAAACCTAATAATTTGCTGCATAAACTTTAAACCATATAATTGCTCAAGGTGCATGCGAGAATCTGCAACATTAACTGTTACTGCATCAAAACCCAATCATATGGCCTTTAATTCAACCGAGACTGTAAGGATCAGGCCTACATTTGTTGGGTGTTTTTCCCTTTTTGAACATAATACGGGTTAATGTAAATTTAAATTTCACATCAAAAATCCATCAGAGAAAGCTCTCATAGCATTTCCATTTCGCAGGCTTATTTTGGGCTACTCACAAGAAACACACCAAATTCACAAGCAGTGCTCTGACTGCATTTCAGGTTTTGGCAAACGCACACCAACTGCATTCAGTAAGGCATCAACAACAAAAAACTTAACTAGACAAAGTTTAAAATCCATTACTATTTATCACCAATCCCCTCAAAGCCGACAGGTTTTTCAACATGCAGAAGGCAGACAAGCAGACCAAGCACCCGTGCCACAGCACACGTACCAGCCGTGCCTGGTTTGTTCAGCCCTTCATTTCTCAGCAGCTGCCTGGTTAGAACAGCTTGCTGTAAGAAAGACCTACCTCTTTTATTTTCTTTTTCCTCTACAAGAGTTCCTGCCTCATTTGCAACTAAATGAAACTTTTTTTAAATCCATTCTGTAAAGATTATTTTATATCATAAAATACCGCAGGTCTGCCCCTGCACCAGTTTATTGCAAACTGCATGCATGTAGCACGTGCCACTACTGTCTGTCACAGAATTGATTTCAAAGCTCCACTTGCAGCCTACTGTCATCATAAAATAATTATCATATGCATGAATTTGTAAGATGCGTATATGTGGGCACCCTTTTATCTTCATTTTGATTCAAGGATTTGGAGAGCAAGATAAAGAGGCAAGGAATTTAAGACGCTCCCACGACATGTGAAAATAAAGTTCAAGCTGCAGCACAGAGCAAAGCGTTATTGGAAGGGAGAAAAGAATTCTGTCCTACCATGTGTTGAAAGCTGCCCAAATGGTGAGAGGTATTTCAGAAAGTTTATTTTAGGTAAAAGAAAGCTTTTCAAGGAAGTGGTAACATGGGTTTACACGTTACAAGAGGTTGCTTTCCAAAGAAAAGCAGAATCATTTTCCTTCTGCATGTCTCTCCAAGGAATTCTTCTTTTCTAGGAAAAAGGTGCAAGGAAATGCCACCCAATGGGCAGCACATCACATGTGTGCGTGTGAATTTGAATTCCTAGGAAAACACAAAGCTGCAAACTTGTTTCCTTAAACCATAAAATCACTAAATGGAAAATAATAATAATAATAATAATAAAACCAACAAAAAAACCCCTCTCCTTAAAAAAACTTCCCAGCACACATTCGCACACAAAAGCATAAAGATGCCTTACAACACTATTTATTCCTCTACTTTTCAAAAGGCCTTAGAAGATGAAATGTTAAAATTCATTTTCTCTGTTTTACCCTAAGTCAAGTAGCTGCATCTTAAGCACTAAATATGTGCTGTGAACTTAAGTGATCTCAGAAGCTAACCACACTTATTCCTCCTTTTTTCCACCTGTCTTGGGCACAGCTCCACAGAAACCCGAAGCCAGGCACGCAAACCTATAGTGGAGCCTTTTGTACTGCACAATGCTCTCCTCCTCCAGCCTTCAAGCTACTGGCTCTGAAAGAGACTGCCCTCTGAAAGGGTGCTAAGTAACTCACACACAGCACATGTAATCAGTTCAGTGCTTACAAGAGTGACACAGCCCGTTCCATTCTGAATGAATATGAGTCAGCCTCATGTCTAAATATGCTCAAACCTATGTCTGGTCAGTTGATAACCATCATTTCTGCTTGCACCCTTTGCTGGGGATGAAGAGGAGGGGAGAGGAGTTACCATAGAAAATGTCTGCTTAGGTAGCAACGAAGCCACGAGTGATGAAATTTACAAAGTATTTCTGAAGGAAAAATTGGAAATAATAGGAAAATTGATTTGACTAACAGAGCTATAGTAACTACCATTAAGGACTAAGTCCCTGGAGGAAAAAGGAATAATTTTTTACATACTGAAGGTATCTCTAGTTTCAACTAACAGATGGAAGGGATATAATTTCTCTTCAGCATTTCCAGTGCAAGCAACCTGTGCACACAGCCAGGCACCCACATCACCGCAAAGTTATCCCAGCTAGTCCAAACAAGTTTTTTTATTGATCTAAAGCAGTGAATGCTTGAGCCTGCGTGGAAAAACAACAAGGGGAAAAATCCACATATGACAAAAACAAACTCATTTGTTTCAGTATTTGTTAAAGCTCATCACAAGTCACTTCAATAAATTTCATGTGAAAGTGGAAGACTTCAACCATTTTCCCCTTTATCAAATGGTCCAAGTATTCCAAGGTACAAATGGTGGAAGCAATAAAAATTACCAAAAGCTCCAGTATATAATTCAGGTTTATCTCATTAAAGCTATACAAAGAAATTATTTTACCCCCTTAAAACAGCGTTGTGAATGTAATAGGCTCGGTGAGGAAGGTCTGGGTTATGGGAGTAGTAATAAGCTAGTGCTTCTCTATGAGAAAATAAGAATCATAGACTCATTTGAGTTGGAAGAGACCTTTAAAGGTCATCTAGCCCAGGTCTGCTGCAATGAACAGGGAGACCTACAGCTCGACCAGGTGCTCAGAGCCCCGTCCAGCCTGACCTGGAATGTCTCCAGGGACGGGGCTCCCACTTACTGCTTGTGGTGGTGATGGATCACTATTTGTGGCTTCACTGTGATTACAGATCAAATGCACATGACATCGTCACCAAGTATTGAAGAGATAAGCTTAAAAACCCAAGGACATTAGAATAAAAATTAGTCATCCTCCTGTGCAATCCAGAACGTATTACATATCAAAGATACATCAGAAAGTTTGGCTTCTATTCATCTTTATGGCTAGGAGAAGGGATTCTTGAAAACCCATCTGTAACTTTTGCCAGATGAAGCTAAATAAATCCACAGCCCTTGGGAGGGAAAGCAGTTAAAGCACATTAACTGGCCTCTGAGGAACTTTTTGACTCCCTTTCTGAATTGTGGAGAGACGGCACGGCTTGCACACGCAATGAAACAGCCTCTTTCCCACCATTTAAAATGCTGCAAGTTTGCAGCAAAACAGCTGATATCACACGGCACGTAATCAGAAACGGAAGATATCTGACAGAATGATCAGCACGACCTTCTGCTATCATTACATTACCGTTTGCATTTACACAACTGCTTTACATGCACCGCTCTAATCTTGCCCTCTTGCAGAAGAATGGCTCATATTTTTTACTGACAGACATTGGTTTCCACCACCTTCACTTAGTGCCACACACATCGTGTTTTGTTTTCTGTCACTCAATTTCAATTTTTGAGCATCGTTCCCTTCCTAAAATAACACTTTATTGCACTCCATCCTAAAACTAAGCTTCTGTTGTTTTTACAAATATGGTGTTGTACCCAACTCTGTATATAGCCAATGACAGCTTAATAATTCCTTTTCTGAAACAAAATCCTTTATTTAACCATATTTTAAAATTTCATTTACATGCATTTTGCAATTACACATAAAATCAAAAAGAATCTTTACAGGGAAAGGCAGTAAAATCCAGACGGAATTCTCCCATTTCTTTACAACTTGGCAAAGATTAGCAACTTCCAGATTTAATTAGATTTTCCCTGTCCCTTCGTGTGGAATTTAAGCATGCTGTGTGTGTTAAATTGGTATCAGTGGACTCTGGCTCTCTAGACTCCAGAGCAGGATGACTATTTGCTAGCGCATGTAACAACAGCTTGATTTTAAGCAAAGCTCCCTTTCATGCTCCTGAAGATTAAAAATGGTTAACAGGTTTTGGATGGTCAATCACAGTAAGATGAACTTTACTTCAGTCAAAACTGGCATGTGTGCACAGTGCAGTTCAGTGTACAAAATCCAAGTTCTTTTTCACCCTAAACAATATAACTACTCCACTAACTCTTGTCACTGTGTAAATCTTTTCATTTCATTGTATAATTTTTTCTTTTCATTGCATAAACTTTGAAATATCACATCAAATATTTCTTCACTGTTACTAATCATGGAGAACACAAATTCAGGGAAGGATTGTGCAAAGGCATGACAAAATGGAGATACCTGCAAAGATGAAGGTGGTCTCCTGTATTCCAAAATTGCAGCAGTTCCTTCTCTGCAATGGTTCTGTTTCACAGATGAACTTCAGTTGCTAGTGCTAGTAGAAACAGGCTTCAAAGCTTTTACAGAACTTCAGAACCTAAAAAAAAAAAAAAAAAAAAAGAGAGAAGAAAACACATTTCTCTTGCATCTGGGTAAGATTATATTTGCATCAATTAAGATTCCGGTGGAAAAAAAGCACACAGAAACCAAAAGTTCAGTTAGTAAAAGCAGCCTCAAATTATCTGTTATACAAATATTGAAGTTATTCAACCTAAACTCCTGGCAGTCCACTATAATTGCTTCTTTTATATCTGGCATTGCGCTCCAACTGCTGAATTCCTTAGCTTCCAAGAGCAGACTTACAGAGATGCTGTGCTGTTTGATTTGGCACTATTCATAGGCCTTGGCAGATGATCAAATAGAGGGCACAGAAGAGCAGGAAAAGCCTTAAGAAACTGTCTGGGCTGCTGTCGTTACTGCCTCCATAGAGAGAAAACGTACTGGTAAGCACAAAGTAGCTGTTTGCATTCCTCTAGTTTTAATTTATACTGTTTCTATTATCTATCTGGACAAAAGAAAGATCAGCATTTCTTCAACAGGGAGCAACTGGCATCTAGCTTAAAGTTGCATCTGTTCACAACTGGTAGAAAATTTATTTTTTCCTTTTTGCAATATTCTGGAATACATGACTCACTAATGTTACGTAGTAATTGAAAGCTCAAGGCAAAATTGTTACCAAAAAGGCAGCAGGAAGGAAAGCGGACTTCAAAACAAAACAAAAACAACAAAGCAATTTATAAAACGCATAAAAAGATTAAAACTGCAAATTTAAAACATTACTGCTATAAATATCCAAGGGATATAAAACTGCATTTCTGCATCAGCCGTAGCTACAGAGCAGCATTCTGAACTTCAAGAGGAGCCAGTAACAACTTGGAGAGTCCTGAAAAGCCGCCAAGAAATCTCTGCTGACAGAGAATACCTGGGGGCTGGGGGAGGATGTCCAAGTAAACCAGAGGCAGGAGCAAACAATCCCACGAACCTCCCCTGCGACTGGAAATTCACGGAAAAGCAGTGCATGTAAACAGGAATCACCAAATACTGATGCAATCACAGAGGTTTTCCCACGCAGCTTTCCGTCCCCCTACGCTCAGGCTCTCTCTGGTGACAGCAGAGCCACTTGCCCGCAGCCTGGCTCTCCCGTGCCTTGCAGCACTGAGCCAAGTCGCAGCCACATCTGCCCCTCCACTGCCAACAGGAACTCTGCCGAACTTGCGCGGCCTTAAGATGCCTCCACTGCTGCTGAGCAGAGATCCAGCAGGAGCTGGGAGGAGAAGGAAGGCTGGAGACTCCAAGGGAACGAACGCCTCAAGCGCTTTAACTCCTATTCAGATTTCTGCTTGGAGCGCTGCCAGGTTACCAGGGAAGCAAGTCACACAGAGCAGCTGCTGCCCAGTTATGATCTTCTCTCTCCTCAGCCTTCCTCCACGTGCCACCAGATCCGAGGCCACAAGCTGGGGCTCCTTAGGGCCCCCACAGCACAATGAGTCACAGCTCTTTGCTTGGCGACAGCTTTGGCTGTGTTTCCCCTCCACTCCGCACTGCAATTGGAAAAAAAACACATTGTGCCTGGGACTGCTGGGTGACGCTGTGTGCTGCCCCTAGGGGAACAGGCAGGGGGGCTGAAACCCCAAATGAGCTTTTTGGGTTGTGCAAAATACGTGCAGGTTCTGTGAGCTCAATGTTTATCCCCCTCTCACTCCCCCCTCCCCAGGGTCCAACCATAGAGCTCAGCATCAGCTTTGGGCACGTGGAATTACAATTCTCACAGAGCCATCTCACCGTCCTCATTGTGCAGGATTTGCAGACTACTTCCCCCTTCCTCCCCACGTGCCACCCTTGTCGTGTCCTGTTTGGGGACAGACCTTCTACCTTAACCAGCACAAACACACAAACGGAGCATCTTCGTCTCTGTGTGCCGTGACCGTGATGGTGTTTCCGGTTAACTGTGTGATCAGATTTGCCACATTACACAAACTGGAGTGAAACTTTCTCAAGTCAGATGCTTTGCCTCATGGCCCTTCTAAATTAGAAGTGCAAGCCTGAAGGTTCTACTGCTAAAAACTCGGCTGCATGTGTACCTGTACAGGTGCATTAAAGTTCTAACAACTCTATTATTATTATCATTTATTTATCTATTTATTTTAAAGTGCACAAATGTTTTAATATACTGCTTTGATGGATATTCTCGTGACACTTCAAATAAAGAATCTATTTGCAGTATGCAGCTTTTTACTTATTTCCTTCAGCCTCTCAGAGTACACTTAGTGGTTTCACTGCTCTCAAATAAAATGACCAAAGTGAGCAGCATCCAGGAGCAGTGTATGTCCCTACACTCACTGTGGACAGAAAAAAAAAATCATTTAGTGGCCAAATTCCAGTTACAGTTATGGTCCCTTAACGAAATTACACCTTAATGAAATTGACCTACTTATACATTAAGACTGCTGTACCTAAAATATAACACAGATGGAAACATATTCTTTGTCATTTTATCTGCAATTTGTGATATTGATTTTAACCTCAGATCAGACCTTGATCTAACTAAGTGCACAGTGAATCCAAAAGTGCTGACCTCCAGACCAAGCAGTTCACCACTATGAGCACCAGCAGAGCGCTGTATGAGGGATGCAATCCCATCTCAGTTCACATTGGTTCAAAGAGTAATTCTGCAGCATGCAACCTGCTTGGCCTGAAAGCTGCCCAAGAGTGCTCGGTAATACAGAGCAATGCCTCCTCCTTCTCTAGATCCAGGGGGTACTGTGAAATCAAAAATCAGGGGAAAAAAAATGACAGAAGTTGGGCTGCTAGTTTGCAAACTAACAAACAAATCAAACACCTTTACAGCAATGGAAGTTATGAGGCTAGAGTATCTTCATTAAAACATACTGAAGCACTCCACCTCCTAATCACAAGGTCCTCTTGCTCTGATTTAGACATCCTTGACAGATTTATTCATTGCACCGCGTAAGCATAGGAAGTCTCGTAGATTTCTAATATTCTAAAATTTTCTCTGTACAAATTCACTTATACTAAGTAAATCCTAGCCCTCTGATGGGTATTAAGGTACCTAGTAAACCCAGAAGGAAACAGGCACCTAAATGCTCCAGCTAACTGAAGGTAACACTGTAACGCTGTCTCACTGCCCCAAAGAAGGTCTGGGAGAAGGAAGCACTGAAAAGACTGCATTTCCAAACGAGACAAGACCACCTAAATAATGGCGATGAGCCTCAGGGACCTGTGGAACACGGGCACAGGTAAGCCCAGGCACTGTTATGGGCTTGCTAGTTGTAGTGGAAGCCATTTTTTAAAGTAACTTACTGCCAGCAACAGGATTTTATAAAAAGCATCTGCGATTCCAGCTCTCCTATAGGCAGAGGAGGCAGATTCTTTAATTCTCCTTTATGCCTTGAAGAAGATTTCCATAAGGAACTACTAGAGTTTCTGTGACTGAAATATCCCCCCTTTATAGAGTTGACTCTACATTTAAACTGTGGAGCAAATGAAACGTAGTGGGCCTTTTTAATCCAAGAGAGCCCCTCTACGTGACTAGAAAGAAGACTGTCTTCAGACTTCTCTTCAGTCTCATAGGCACTTCTAAACTTCGCCTGTCTTCCTTCTTGCAGAAGCGAAGAAGGAAACAGGTCTCATTCTCCGTGCGTTACTTTACATGAAATAGTTGAAATAGCAGATAGGAAGAACAACAGGAAGCAGAGCCAAGTGTTCTGCAGTACTATTTACCTTCACTTTTAAAGAACAGTTAAGAAAAAAAAAAAAAAGCCCCTAACATCATCAATATGATGTTAACATCATCAATACGATGTTTACCAGTGACACAACTGATTTACTGGAACAGAAATCTGCAAGGAACCACAATTCTGTTTTCCAAACCACCAGTAGTTCCTGTAAGAAAGCAGGACACCACAACTGCAACAAATGTAACAGCATTACCCAAGTAGTCAAGGAATGGAGAGGACACATTGATACAGAAGAGCTAAAATTAATTCACTGGATGTCCCTGGACTCTACTGAACAGCAGTAAACTTAGCAGAAACTTTCAAAATGTCAAACGTGAAAGAGCATGCTCATTTTTAACTTAGCATATGACCTTCAACCACTCATTTTCCCTTTGGCCCATCACTTAGGGGTTTTGTTTACCTGTGCATTACAGTGTTGCATGGGATTAACATGGGTTAAGAGAGCTGAGGTGCTGGAAGGAGCTCGGTGCTCATTACAGACGTGTGTGCTTGGCTTTGCGTGTCTGATCTCAGGATAGAGTGCTAGAAAAAGAAACTGCTTTCTATTTCCCACTACAGAATGCCAAGAGTGCAAAATGCTAACATTTTTGAGATAAGATTTTAGAATAAAAATTTAACGTTTCTATTCAGTAAATGATTTTTAAAAGCTGAAGTTAGAGAATGCTACATAAAAGGGGAAAAAAGGAAAAGATGCACATTCCATGGCAAGAAATGACAACTGTCAGCCATTTTCACAGTTCTGTAGCAGTTTCTTTCCTAATAATTCATAATAATTCATTTTTTGACAGGACGGCACAGCATTTCTTGGGCCATACTCCCTTAAGACAAGCACAACTTTTTAGCAGAGAATTCTAACCTTTAATAAGACTCGTTCCCTAAATATGGCAAAGGAAAATATAGCACAGAAAATCAAAGGAGATAGCCTAACGAGCAAAACACAAAGCACTCCAAACAGATGACACAGAAGAAGATTTTAGATCCGCATCAAATATATGAGCAATTCACATATGATTTCTACAAAAAGCAGCCACTACTGTATCTCTACCAGCACACAGAACCAAAAGAGCTTTGTCCCCAGTTTCAGTGGAAATATTTACAGATGAGAAAGCTCCAGAAGGAAAGCCTATGTTTAGACAGAAACCAAGAAAAAAAATAAAGAACATTTCTTGCACAGTAGCCATGCCACTCTGTCTGTGCTTCAGAAAGTCTCCTGCTCGCAGCTCCAGAACACAAGTGCTTACCACTTTCCCCCACAATCTCCTCTGGAAAGCCCACAGCTACAGGGAAAGCAACAAAGCCTGTGAAAGAAAGCAGCAAAAAATACATCCCAGGGTAGTTCAGCTATTTCAGGAGCACACATGCCCTTCAGATCAGCACAGCAGTAGCCTTAAACACAGCACGCAATTGTTGAGTGAGATATTCAAATCCTCCCTTTCCTCAACACTTAACACTTCGCAGAAGACTAGCATGCAGTAAAGTATAAGCATGTGCACCTCAGTATTGTGTATACAATGTACACTGTGTATATTCTAAGCAAATATTGCTAACATGATGGATCGTTTTTTTACATCTGTTAATCTGCCCTTAGCCTGAGAGCCCTGTAAGACACAGGCAGGACCTTTTTGGAAAGCGTCCAGCCGTCCCCATCTAAATAACAACTTTCGCTTAGTAAGAATTAATCAGATTGTACCAAAGCACAGCAAACAACAGAAGTGCTCTGGCTTGATTTCACAGAGATGTATTGCAGTGAAACTCTGAAATAAATGATAATGCCAAAGGAAAAATTCTTCACTGTTGTCAAACTGTTCAGAAAGCATTAACATGGTTCATTCATTTTCAGCTGCAATACCACGTTGAAAACATAGTTTTGCTGGTCTGCAGCTGATTGATGTACATTACTCATATCAGGCTAATAGCACTTTATTTTCCAACGGTAGCAAGTAATGAGCGACCTTGAGTGCATATTGTTTTGCTGAAAGGTTTTGTTGCTCCGCGTACTCTCTGAGCACCCCCAAGGAAATGAGGGTCCTGTATTGGTGTTTTTCAGCAAACCTCATTTCTTTCATGGCTTTCTGTAAAAGAATTTGATACAGGGATAGAAGCTAACTTCAGTGAGTAAATGAAATATTGATCCACGCTACTCTGGCCTTGCCTTCACCTTGTCCCTGGGCTGTGAGTTACTGACTTTTCCGTTTTGGCTGTAATAGGAATTATTACAACAGGCCTGTGCGAGTAATTACTTGGCATGGCAAAAAGGAGGGTCCATCATATATTTCTGTAGAGACGTTAGTTTCCATCAGCCCAGCAGTCTGCTTTTTTGGCCCTGTCTTTCCTACTCTTGATTCAATTCTTTTAACCATCATTAATCAAGTTCCTTGTCAGTAGAAGTTTATCAAAAGTATTAAGTGAGCAAGGTTGCATGGCCTCTTCTAAAAAAAAGAAAGAAAGAAAGAAAGAAAAGAAAGCTAAGAAAAAGAAGCACCAATGCAGGGCAGTAAATTTCAAAATATGGAAGGCTGGCTCCATGATATATATGAGTGTCTCTTGAGCTGGAACGAGCAGTTTGTTTTAGTGATAGATATTGTAGCTTGAGCCGTGATAGAATCCTTCTCAAGTTTATATGTCGTAGACTATCGTTTATGAGAGACCGTGTGTTTCTAAATGGTGAAGGTCATGGCTGTTGGCAAAAGTAAAAGCAGTGGTGATTCATTAAAAATAGTTAATAGGGCCTGCTGCTGACAGAGATAAATAGCAACACGCTGCTTTTTCAACCCACAAGCAACCAGTTCAGGCAATGTTTCTTCCGTGTTTTCCACCACTCCTGATTGCCAGACAGCTGTGAACATACATAGAGACGTGAGCAAGATTGCTTCCACCCTGCTGATAATAGATGCAGGACGGGTTTCCAGCTTGAATGACACTGCTAGATACAGATTTTCCAATCAACAGCACGGGCAGGTTGACTAAACATTCACCTCCCAGCGACTCTTCACTGATCAATGAGTTTGGGCTGCATTCTGAATTCCTAGCAGCCAAACACACTGCTGAGCAGTACTGCTGGGATCCCAGCCTCCAGCTTTTGCACTAATGAATGTCCCACTAGAGCCTATCTAACACCCATGGAAGCTTTGCTGACATGAAGGACACTCAGACGGGACCTCATGGCACTGGCGTGGCTAATGTACCAAGGATTGTTATTATAGGCTTGATCAGGAAGCTGTGATCTCCCAATATCCTTAAGATATTTTTGTTCCATTTGGAAAATAAACTCTTAAAATGCAGCTACACATGTAAGGTTGGTTGTCGTGGTGCTGTTCTCCTTTAAGTATTATCATTATTTGTTTCGTTTTTTAAACACAAACAACATCATTCAAATAAAGTTTTAGTCTGCCTACAAAAGTTTACAAATATACTCAATGTATTTTGCCAATCTGATTTGGGACTACATTTCAAAACAAGAGTTTGGTGACTGTTCTCTCAGGCTGCACATGTTTTGGTGAGTTTTTAATGCAGCAGAGGACTCTACTACTACGACAGAGACAATACTAATTAAAAATAAATAAATCAGAACATCAAATCATATAGAGAGAACAAGAGAAAATTCCAAAATCTGTTTTGTTAGCTAGAGGACCCATACCACCTTGAGTACAAACTGGCGTAATTGCACTGAAGCCACCAAACCTAAAGGACTTGCTAAAATGAAATGACAATTTCCGGCCCTTCAGCTTCAGCCAAACACGCAGGCTGCAGCCCTGACAAATCCTCACACTGAACAGAGCAGAGGCAGACGAATCTCTCTCATCAACCCCACTGCAGCAATTCTATATTGCAGTAATGTTTGTTGAGCTCATTTTAAGTGACTGACCAGGCAGACTGGAAAGCTGGAGAAGGAGATGGTCCACATGTTATGGTTCATATTTTATTTTCTGCCTTTGCTAACAAAACGTTCTGTTCTGTGCCTCGTGGCATTCCTCCTTCTCTGCCTTCCAACCTGGCTAATATGAGCACAAAGGCTGGGGAGGCCGGGGGATGGGAAGGGTCTCCTTTATTTTAAGAAAAAAATGTTTATCATTCAGCTCAAGTAGTTTCCTCCATGATCTCTGTCTCAACTATTTAGAGAGATCCCATTCTTATCAGATTTTGAAGCACTATGATTAACAACTTCCTTAAGAGCTGACTGTGATCTGCTTGAGTGGATGAATGCTGGAGCACTCACAGCAGAAAGAAGAAAAGAAAAAAAGAAATTTTCTGAATAATTAAAAATAGTAACAAAGAGAGAGAAAGAGTGAATCCATTAAGGCTCAGTTAATTCTGCCATCTCCAGTCCTTTGTTCATCCCCTGATACATATGTTCTACAGCTGCCCAGATCAGAACTGAAATCCCGTAATTACACAAACCCCTTCACTTTCCTTCCCTTCATTTTATTGTAGAAATATTTGATTTTTCCTTACTTGCTAGCCTGAAAGAAATAAGAGAAATGTTTATTTTAGGCTCACTGGGACAAAGCTCCGTTCTGTCAAGATTATCATCTTTTATTGAAAGGAGTTTCATCTCAGATTTTACTACTTCAAGCAAATCTCTCTGCAGATGTTGGGCCCAAGGGAAAGCAACACCAGCCCCTAAGCTAAACTGGAGAGAGTGAGAAATGTTTGATTACTAAATAGGAAGGTGAGATATCTGCTGTGATTAATTTAATGCTTAGATGTTGATGCTTCTACAAAAGCATTGGTTACTCTAATATAGTCATCTTAAGAAAGACAGTCTGCAGTGGTTACAAATTGACTTTTTATGGAGAAAATAAGACTGTTCCTAACCTATTGCACTGATATTATATTTTGTTAATATTTTATGAAATAAAAGTCCTCCCATTAAGAGTGGCAAATTGCTTTATAATTATAGCACTTCAAACACTAGAATGACTACTTCATTTTATGGAAAACAGCTCAAAATACAATTTCATTATTATCCAGCATCTTTTCGTCCTTCCAAAGGTTTCAACAGTAAGAGCTGTTATATGCATCTCAGATCCTTCCTTTTCCAAGTATCAGTTCAGTTAAAATAAAATTATGGCTTCCACTCCATGTTGCACCCCTAATTAACTATTGCTAATGAAATAGCTCTTTACAGTGAGCCTCTGTACACACATCTAATTTAGTGGGTGAACAACAATAAAGTATGGACCCTTTAACTTCTGCATCTCCAGGCTGACTTACACACTAGATGAGCACTGATAACTCAGGCAGTTTAGAAACAGATCTAGTTAAACCTGGGCAACTTCCTGGTGCAGTGTCTCTTAAAATAGTTTAAGAGAACCTTAAATTGATTTAGCTTGATGTGGTTTATAGACATGAATTGGTTTCTAAATCAATTTACTAAAAATTGGTATTCAAGTTGTATTCAGACAGCCTCCAAGCCAACCATACTGATCTCAGTCTGAATCCGCACACTTCTGCAGCTCTCAGATGAGACCTAAGTTGCAGCACCAAATATTTATTATTTCTTTTTTACATCATTCTTCCTTGAACATTTGGTACAACCAAAAAATTCTTCTGGAGAGTATCATTAGTCTGGTGTATGTGCAGCCATCTTCTCCTCTACATGCACAAGCAGGGGCAGTTTGGGTGCTCAGCGGCGATGTGATTTGCAGCGAAGGGCTCTGCTTGCCTGCAGGCAGATCATCACTGCCACACCATCAGTGTCACACTCCCTGTACCTCAAATGAAAGCTCAGCTGACTCATGGCACTGGAAGTGTTGTCAATAAAATATTTCAATTCTAGAATTGAAATTAATTCAATTAATTTAAACATACCCTAACTTAATTAGTCAAGATGCATAAAGAGCTATCAAACAAAATTATTTTATAAATAATAATAATAAAGCCCCATTTCCTCATCTGCAAGGACTTTGTGGAATGACGTCTACATACAATACTGACTCCAAACTCACAAAGCAACAGTAAAAAGGCAGTAAAAACTCAGTCCCACACAGAGGTACTTCTAACTAGCCTCTTGAAAAGCAGCTATGCCTGAAATTTAGCCTTTAGGTTCTGAAGTCTGAGCCAACTTAAATGTCAAAGTTGGAACGATGAACTGATTTTCCTTACATAAGCACAAGTCCTAAGGACTGGAAAAGGATCAAAATCTAATTCTTCAGTAAAGTGAACCCCCTCCAAACTCTACGTAATATACAGATCCCTCTATATATTTAGCTTTCTCTCTGTAAGCATAGAAGCTATAAGCTTTACATTTCTCCTGTCTCTTCTTTTAAGCACTCCTGCAGCACCTCATCCTAAAGCTTGTTTGGCAGGTTTTGTTTCTAAGTTCAGTGCCTGGGAAGGTGCAGGATGTCTGCCATTTCCTCCATAGGAGAGCAATGTCCAGGCACCGCGTACATTTAATGCAACCTGGCATCGATTTGTCAAGATGGGAAGACAAGTTGCCTTTAAGTCTCCTACTACAATTACAAATTATGAATTTCAGCCCTTCATTGCCAGTTTATCACACAGAAATACTTGGTTTGTCTAAAAAGGTAAAACCTCCCTGTGGCTCCACTTGGGAGGTTAGAGACTGAAGAAAACACGTCATTATTTCTGCTGTGAAATTGGTCTACAGAATGGATTTTCATTAAAATAAATTTCTGTGTTTTTAAAAAATGGAAACCAAACATCAGACTAAGTAGATGAAAAATGAGGTACACCTTTCTGCTCTCTCTGTCTCTCTCTACAGTTAAAATGCAGCCAGGGCTTTCTTTTAAAACGAGTAACCAACATACTGCTCACTCCGGATTTTATGAGGCTATTCTTCCACGATATTTAATTATTAAATATTCACCCAAAGGCACAAGTAAAAAATATTCCAGGGTGAAATTATTCATGTCCTAATTTTTGCCTGCCATAGTTTGCAAGTCTCCATTTTAAGAGACCTTATAGCAGAAGCGTGAGGGGTGTTGACAGGGAACTCAAAGCATAAAGGTGGCAAGTAAAGCTGAGATAATGCGCAGACATTGCTAGGGAACTTGCCGTTCTGTGTGCTTGAAGTGAGTCACGCAAGGCATCGCTTATTCAAGGAGCTTGCTACCTTGGTGGGCAGATTCCACTTAGTTTTTGATACCGGCGCTTCAAGATCCCTCTCTACTGGGCACTGAAGGGATACTAATGAAGGAAAATTAATGAAGGAAAATGTGCCTGCCACTGAACTAGAATCTGACCCACATATGAATGAGTACTTTGGTCTAAATAGACTCCATGTTGTTTTAAAAGACTGGAACAAGAGCACCTGGAGATTTCAACAGGACTTTCCCACCCTGTAGGAAAAGGCTTTGGCACCGTGGTACTGGCTGAGAGGAAATGGGGGGCAGGGCTGGTTCTCTGGCCTTGCTCCAGTTCGCACCCCCTCACCTGGCATCTGAAATCTGGGATGACATCACTGAAACACGAGCCCAGACCTTTCCCTCATTTCCAAACTCTGTTACATATTACAGTTTTACACATAAGGGCCTTTCAATGATTTCTGTGCTGGCCTCATACCAATATAAGCACCGGCAAGAAATTAGAAATGTTTTTCAAGGGAATTACTAACCGCATAAGTGTTCTGAGATACACCAAAATCATTCACTGATTCGAATTACCCTTTCAGCCCCTTATTGGCTGACACAACATCGCCAAGGTTTACAGAACATCTTGACCGATTTTAAACAAAAAGGTTCAGGCGCACACGTAGCAGCCAGCAGTCAGGCGTAGGTTAAACAGTCCGACATTTTTCTCTTTGCCTTCCCTTTTCCGCACTCAGGCATCACGCTGCCAATGGCTGAAATGGCCGCTGCTGAGAGCCTGACTCCAGCAGCGCGAGGAACAGGAGCAGCAGCGTCACCAAACTCAGCCAAGTCTCCCTTTACGCTTATGCTCTGCATGACTTGTGCGCCATTACAAGAAACTTGGGCATCTCTTTAAAGATGATTATGTAGAAGTAAGATGTAGATGCAACAGCCGCACTCCCAAGTAAATATTTGTACTTTTGGGTAGTTAACAATCCATCAGAGCCTGCAGGGTTTTTCTGCCCCTTCTGGTTCCTGTTCTCATTAAAATATTTTTTAATGAAAATGTCATTGGCATGTCACATCATTTCACCCACAGTCAACTCTCAGATGCTCATTATGCTTATTCTTGAGACAAATGTTGGATTAAGAACAAAAAATGCTTTCCCCTTAGGAGAACCAGGATAGTATCAAAAACTAAAATATAAACCACCCCAACAGCAAAACCCATTTGAGGTCACTGTTTCAAGTGTTCTCATATCAATTAATTTCCCTTGCATTGCAAATTCACTTTGTTGTGTTATCTTTTCAGTATACATCTGCATTTGGAAAATAGCCTTTGCTTAATATAACAGAACAAGACCACCGAATTCCAAAAGCACAGAGGCTGAAATTAGAGAAAATTTCATTAAACGTTAACCAGAGTGAGACGCAGAAAAATGTAGTCGCAGAACAGAAATACTTGTAAGAAATCAAAGGCCTGTAGGTCTAATGCAGCTGGCTAGTGCTCTCAACCTGACTGGTTAATTGATGTTTTTCAAATGATCATCACTCCTAAATGCATCTCCACAGCCATTATTAATTTCTAGATATAATTATTAACACACATACATACACATTCTTTCTAATCAAAAGAGTCACAGAGCAGAATTGAAAGCACAGCAGGGCAAACATCAGAAGCAAGCAGCCCTTGGAGCACAGAGCTGTAGCCAAAGTTCATCAGCCAGAGGGAACCCAGCTAAGCCTCGAAACCAAAATGTCACTTGCTTCTTCTACCAACAAGTACAAATGTGCTACTGTAAAATTTATGAAAATGAAAAAAAAGCAAGAAACTGAAGCGCTTCAGTGTGGCATCAGTGGTTTTAGAAGACTTTCTTATAGCAATAAAAGCTGCAGGCCGTGTAGGTGATCTCAGTCCCTTTTCAGACAATGACAAGGTGTGGGGATGATCGGTGGGCAAACCCTCGTGTGGCTTAGCTCAGGCTTTGAGTGCGTGCCTTTCAGGGGGGCGCAAGGTGGTTTTAGCCTATGCAAAACTCATAACAAGCTGGAAGAAACTCACACAGTTTGAGACAATTTTCATCACTTAGATTTCAAATTACTTGCATTTATAAAGACCTCTGACTTAAAAAATTGCAGTAAATATAGAATTCTCTTAGAGTTTACTCTTAGGAACTGCAGTTCTGGGTCCTGTCCTAACTGTACTTCCCTGCAAGTCTGCATGTGCTTTTTCCTGGTGTTTTCCTTTATGCCAAGTAATTAGCGCTCTTATGAGAGTCCTAATAGTAAAACTAAAGCTCCATCTGTGACTGTTTATACTAATTACATATCCCATCATATATTACTACTGGTGCAGAGGAGAAAGATGTGCTTTTTGTGTTGCATATTTGTATATTTCCTTATTACGATACTTTTGTGAGCCATATTTTGTTTACAGACTAAAAAAGCCGACGTATTGCCAACGTAGTTATTTCAGTAGTTGTCATTTTCATTGAAATTACACATAACAGAATTACCTCACAGGACCATTCTGTTCTGATACACATTCATATTACCAGTTTCACAGGCTCTCCCTTACAACCTTCTTAATGCAAGTAAATACTATTTTCTGTTTTGACAGAGGTAAAGTGTTCAAGGAAACAAACACATGAGGAAAGGAAACCTTTCTTCTTCCCTAACAGTTTTCTAAAACTTGATTTTGAAACACTGGGGAAAAGAATAAATAAATAATTGCTGTCTTGCAGCAAATAAAACATTTTTCTAAGCTTTCATTTCAATGGCAAACATGCAAGTCAGAGCAGATGCTCACAGAGGATGACGTCCTGCAGCTTCAGGCCCTCTCCCTGTCCCCATCCCACGCAGCACACTTCATTGTCCCCTCAGTTGTCTGCGAGGCTGAGTTTAACCAGTTGTGATACTTACATCCAAACACCACTCTTGGTTTGTCATGATGATACAGAAGTGCAGGTATAGTTCCTTAGAACAGAGAATTTAGCTAATCACATTCAAGCTCGAATATAAAGACAAGGGTTGTCAATTCATAATGTTCACTACCTTTTTGTTAATGCCAGTGTCTCCATACCCAAGAAATAGCTTTGCATCTATTTAAGAGTCTCCGCTGGCATCTTACCACCAAGTCTTGTAGCTTCAGAAGCAATTAACCCTTGCCCAAAACCACATGACAGCACCATTGATTAATTCATTGTATAAACTTCCTCCTACATATACAATATTTTTGCTTGGTACCTAAACAAATAGCACAGTTTTGTTTTAAACCAGAAGCATGCCTGTCACAGCTTAGTAAATAATTTATGCTTTCTAAAATCAGATATACCTAACCATATTCTCTAGATGGTTTTAAAATATCTCCCCCTCGTTCCTATCCCTGTTTTGCCCCCCATAGTGTCATAATCACACGTCTCCATCCTGAAGAACTTTATCGCACATTAATGGAGTCAACTTGCAGAACTTACACCAGTTTTGGCGGATTTCACAACGGCATACCAAAGCATTTTAACAAAAGACCAAAGCATTCCCAGGGGACAGTCTCCACCACAGGCACACTGGCCAGCATGGGGTGAAGGCTGCCGTGGCCAGCTGCCTGCTGGAGTTGCAGCCCTTCAGGTGCCCCCTGCCCAAGGGATGGGGGAGGCACCTGCACCCATGAAGGGACATAAGGAAAATTTTAAAAGGGAGCTCCCTTGATTTCCATGGAGTCTTAGTTACGATGCTTGGATGTATGCACAAATGTATGCCAACTGAGTAACAGAGAGAAGGACAGCTGAGGCTCCCTCAAAAGGCATACACAGCCCTGGCCGATGCTCTGTCCGAACGTTTTTCCTTGAGCAGTAGATCACAGATCCACACAGAAGGTGGATTTCCCTTCACGGGTACTTGGGATCAGCACCTTTTCCCCATGAGAATAATTAAACAGCTGTTTTTCAATTCTGGATCTTATAAAGCCGCATTTGTTTTTTAAGCATCGTGGTATCCCTGTCACTTTGATATTTCACCTGGTATTCAGGTGAAATTACATTTGTAAGAAGCCCCAGAACACTGCAATAGAGGAAAACCTTCCTGTCTTTTTTGTATGTTTAACTTTAAACAGTGAATGGATCACGAGTGCTTATTTTCCACCAACCTATTCTAGACTGAAATCTCAAAAGGCTGAATAAAATGCAGAATAAAAACTAAGATAATTTCAGAAGTGTAGTACAGGGTCAAGGTCGGGAACGTTCTCTCTCTGCTGCAGCACTTTCTAAGCACTTACCAAAACCTTGTCTTAAAGTTTTGTTACAAGAAAGACAGAAGACACTATGCTCTGAACCAGCAATTATATTTGTTTGAACTGTTGCATGCTATTACAAGGGTAGTTCTGAAAGCAGCGCCTCCTATTTTATGATGTTGGCCCGCAACATCAGAGGCAGATGCAGCTGGTAGGGCAGAAGAGGCTCAACCTTCCCAGCAATACCCCTTTCCGTTGTGTTGTTATGCAACAAAATGGCAGTAGAGGGGCAGTCTGACAGAATGGCATCTGACAAGGAAGTGCATGTGAAGCAAAAGTGTGCCACTGAATTCCTCTGTGAGGGAAACATTTGACCCACGGACATTCATGGATGCTTCCTGAGTGTATATGGAGACCAAACTTTCCTTGTACCCAACTCAAATCTCCCCTCTTTTAGTTTGAAACTATTTCCCTTTGTCCTACCAAAACAGACAGTGGATGTGAGCACAGTGATGGGTGGTGAGTTCCAGCAGTGGGGACAGCAGTGTGAAAGACAAACCACATCCCAGACAGCCATGCAGGCTATTACAGGAGTGGCATGCAGGCTCTTCTTCATTGCTGCCAAAAGTGCATTGCTAACAGCAGTGACAATGTTAAGAAATAGTGTCTGTACTAAGAATTTGCTCTCTCAAACAATGTTATTGTGCTCTTTGTTGTGGTTTCTATGGAAAGAAATAGGAGGCATTACTTTCAGAGAGACTGACATTTGTTTAAGATTTAAGAAATCCAAGGTAATGTACAAGTAAGGGCTTATTTGCAAGATTTCTCAGCACAGTTACACACATCAGGTGTGGCTTACGGCTGGCTTGCTAATTGCCTAGCTCTACTGGCTGATACAGGATCTGAACGTGCAGATCCTGTACCAGTTTGGCTGCACAGCTACAATCTCAGAACAATAGGGAATAATGAACGGGTAGAAATCAGAATGAAAGTATTTAAATAATTCACAACTGCTGTATTCAAACCCAAAGTTCCCTTTCATCTATTCTAAGAAATTGCATCCGAGACAAAGGTCTTCTTTTAAAAGGAAGTTACAGAAACAAAAAGGTTGTAATTACAGATCTTCTGTTTCTAACAATATTGCTTTTAAGCTGCATGTTTACAAATTGAGGAAAATATTACTTAAATATTGGGAATGGCTATTAGCAATATATTTACATGTGCTACTCGAGGAGCAGCGGAACAGGGCTGAATGCAGTACTGCCGAATCAAAACAACACATTTGGGGGGCATCTGAATGTTAGACTTCCTTATGAAATGAATTAAAAAAATAAATAAAACATAACAGTACTTTGTCCACACTGTCATTTGTCAGCTGCTGAGGAAATTGGCATGTCTTTGCTGTTGATTTATTGGCTAATCCCAACAATTCATTGCAAAAAAGGCCAACAATGAATTACAGCACGAGGAGAAATTAAGCAGTGCATTTAAAAAGCGTTTAACTATACAGACCTGAAAGCAAAGTTGAAAACTCTGATAGACCTGGTGAAGATATTTGGGGTACTACTGCAGGTACAGACAGCTATTGTGGACAGCAATTTAATAGTAACAAATGTTCTCGGACTCCTAAATATCGTATCCCGAATAATAGCTTTGCTAATAGGCTCCTAGATTTAATTTCAAATGTGTTCAATGAAAAAATAGTTCCTGGGTCCCTGACACGTGAAGGGTGCACAGGAGATATCACACTGATTGCTTCAGCACTGGGTACACTGGATATTTCTCTGTGTCAACTAGGCAAACTACTTAATCTAAGCCAATAGCTAATCCTGCTGGTTGTAATGGAACTACCATTACGTTAGCTTAGTGTTAGACAGGTTTTGAAATTAAATATGTATCTAATATATATTTCATACCCCTGTATAAGTATGGCTATTCACTTAAGACTTCACATAAAGTCACCTGCCTATCTTTAAAGGTATCTGCTGCAGGTGATATGTGTAAAACACTGGTAGTCAGACTTTGCTTTCTTTTAGGCTTTACTGTGCAACAAACAGGAAATAAGAAATACCTTGAGCTGAGGCAATAGGGACTGTGCAAATTAAACTCTTCTTGCTGCTTTGGGATATAATTCAAAGCCTATTTACAGTCAATGGGAGACTTTTGAAAAAGTACAATAGGTTTGTAACCGACAAATTTTGAGGGCAAACCCATACTGTGCAATACAGCATAGTGCAGAAAAACACCAGAGGCAGCGCACAGCTCACGTCTGTTTTACACCCTCCCTTTAGGCAGCACATCTGAACAGCATGCTGGGCTCCACCTCCATTCCATTTAGGCCCGCTGTCCCCCATGGCTTCTTTTGGAGAGCCGTGCCAGAATCTCAATAGCCACTCTTCAATCAAAATTTACTGAAAGCAAGATCATGTGCTTTTGTTCTCCCACCAGATCTGCATTAGTTTAAGGACAGTTTCAGGGCATGCAAAGAACCTGACTGTAAATGGGTTGCATACCTCACTTTTTAACCTAGGTAATCTCTTCAGCAACTGTATCCTGAAGCCCTGTCCTTGGTTGCAAATTTCACACTGCATTTCAGAATTTCTTTAAACTGAGATTTCAGAGCAATCTTCCTTACAATTTTGCACTACAGTTGTCATGATTGATCCTCCACTGATCAGTTTCCCAAATTTTTCCCTTCTGAAATTTCTTTGGCATTTACGTACATCTTTCCACATTACTTAAACTGAATCATTCGTGATCACTTATTTCAAAGTTATCATCTCCATGTTCCTCACTCTTTATTAGAATTATGTCTGAAGTATGACTGTCATGCGCTCAGCTCCATATAGTACATGAAAAACTGAATTTCACCGCCTTAACAACAAGCATAAGGCTTTCCAAGTTCCTTTTAAGGCACCCAGCATCACCTTTACTCTCCTGCCATAAGCAAGCAAGCCAAGCTTATCTTTGTCATGGCCACCTACACTTTGAGGCAAAGAACTCACCAGGAATTCAGTGAAGAGCAAAAACCTACTTAGCTGTGAGAGATGGGCATCAGGGGACCTTGCTCACAACATTGGCTTGTCATCCCATTTTGCACTCCCACGTTCTGCTCAGCAGTAGTAAGAACAGATAGCAATGTGGAGGCATGAACAGGCTGAGTGCACAGATTACAGCAGTACGATGCTACAGCCTACAGAAAGGCCAGCCTAGTTTACCTGTGTGCCTTGTACAAAGCTGAGTATCATGCAGCAGAGTACTACAGGAAATAGACACACGCTTCCAGTTCTACTTACTAACATTATTATTGTCGCACGATCTTAGGTACCCATTTTGGTACCACCTAACCCCAGCACTTGCCACGCAAACTGAGAGCACACAGCACTTTTCAAGAAGGGAAAAACAGGCATCATCCTGTGTGAGCAGAATGCTGGAAGGGAGCACCACAGTATCATAGAATGCCCTGGGTTGGAATGGACCTCAAGGATTATGAATCTCCAACCTCCTGCCTCATGCAGGTCCACCAACCTCCACATTTCATAACAGCCCAGGCTGCCCAGGGCCCCATCCAACCTGGCCTTGAACACCTCCAGGGATAGACGGGGCATCCACAGCCTCTCTGGGCAGCTGTTCCAGCACCTCACCACTCTCACAGTAAAAAACTTCCCCCTGACATCCAACCTAAATCTTCCCTCCCTCAACATAAAACCACTTCACCTTGTCCTGCAGTTATCTACCCTTTCAAAGAGTTGATTCCCCTTCTGTTTGTAGGCTCCATTTAGGTACTGAAGGCTGCAATGAGGTCACCCCGCAGCCTTCTTTTCTCCAGGCTGAACAAGCCCAGCTCCCTCAGCCTGTCTTCGTAGGGGAGGTGCTCCAGTCCCCTGATCATCTTTGTGGCTCTCCTCTGGACCCTCTCCAACAGCTCTCTGCCAACAAGAAGCTGTCAAAATTGCTACTCCTAAGCTGAGGATTCCAACAGGATATGTAATATTCACTGAATCTGACCCAGTCTTCACTGTCACTTCACATCGGACATCTTGGTGGTGTGAGATTTTTAAAAAGAAGAGGCATTTTGCCACAAACCACTTCAGTCAGAGAAGGTCTGTTATTTTTGAGACTGCATTGCAGACCTGGAGGCACTGAATTCTCTACATCAGAGCAGATCTCAAATACCTCCGGTCACTTGAGAGCACGAGATCACTGCTGAAGTCTCAGAACTCTGTCACTGCGTCTTGCTGTCTGGGTACTTCCTGCCACGGAGAGATCTGTGGCACAGAAGCTGCTCTAACACAACAGCTAACATAAGCAGATTTCTCATCTGATCTGCTGTAGATGGAGTAGTCAGGTTGCAAAAACTAGAATTTGCATCGTTTGATGAGCCTGCACACAAAAGCTTGCAGCAGTCGCACACAACACTGGCTGTTCTATGAAGCCTTATAGGCCTTTTAGATGCTCCAGCAGTTCAGTCATGAGACCAGTACTCTTTGATCAGCATAGCAAAACACACCCTGGAAAAATTAGCAGATTAGTCTCATGATAATGCGCAAAGCACATTCATAAGTATGAGTGACTGGTACAATTTTAAAAGTGAATAACTTCTGTACAATTAAAAACATTTATCTGTTGAATATCTCATACAGTCAAGAATTGCAAAATTTGGCAAAACATCACTTTAACCACTTATTTCTGCCTACTGCTGAGAGGAGCGTCGTGCACAAACAACATCCTTCAAAAAAAAATACAACAGGACAACAGAAATTAGACAACTACACACATGTAAAATGGAAAATATGACTTAAGTTGTTTACTGGAAGATTTCATTTGGGACACCCCAAGACCACATGGGCCAGAATTAATAGGAGATGTGTAAAATCCAATTTACTGACCTGTCAGCAGAGCTGTCAGCAGCACTGTCTGGGAGCTGCACTACAAGGCCAGGTGGTGCCATAGATCTCTCTGCTTAGGAAAATTTGAACCTCCATTTCTCCCCACACGACCATACACAATATCTATGTGATTTCAGTCTGCACTGTTGATATAACTTCAGATAGTACAACACATGTAAACATTTACTGAGACAAAAGCAAATGAAAAAAGATGTAAGAAAGAAAGAGACTGTACTGCCCGGTCTCAGGGTCAGCATTATGAGATGCAGGTTCAAGTTCTTGTGGGAGAAGCGGTAAATCTGCTCAGTTCAGTTAGAATTCTATGTTTTGCCTCCCTCTTTCATTCAGATGAAAAATAGTAGAGATTTGCTTAAAATCAGAAGAAGTTTTCTGCCAAATTTGTTTCTTCAGCTGCTGACCTGAGGACTTGAACAAACAAAAAAAATCAGTTATGTGCAGATACTTAATTGTGACTGAGATCTGGAGCCGATAGGATTACCAAGAGAAGAGGTATGGGTATGAGGCCCATCTGCTGGCAGACGATGTCTAGAAATTACATGGGACTATTGCATCCACCAACAAATGACACACCAGGAAATCACACCAGAGCACGTTGCATTTGACAGGTTATTATTGGGAAACATATCGACAGCTTATCAGCAGACAGTGCCAACATTGCCCCAGGGGAACCATGCTGTACTAATCCAGGACACCCAGAACAATTGCTCTGAAGCAAACAGATGAGAGAGCACATGAGAAGACCTGAGCGCAGCACAGCCAGCAGTGCACAGACCTGCCTCCCCGAGCTGCAGACCTCGTCCGAGTGGGAACCGAAGAGATG
Source organism: Tetrao urogallus (assembly GCF_951394365.1). NCBI lineage: Eukaryota > Metazoa > Chordata > Aves > Galliformes > Phasianidae > Tetrao > Tetrao urogallus. The sequence continues at coordinate 1,646,540 of NC_136819.1, forward strand.
AGCCGAGAGCTCCGGGAAGGGATGAAGCTGCAATCCCAAGGAGGTGTTGGGCTGCCTCAGCATCACCTCACAGCAAAACTGTCACTCCGCAATTGCAAAGTGAAATTTTGTAATGGAACATATGACACCAGAATGTATGCTGCAAAACACTTTTTTTGTGTGTGAGAAAGTGATCTAATGTCACTTGCCACACTTCCTCAGAGACAGTCCTTCCTGCGCTCATTCAGTCAACTCTGTGCCACATTGCAAACCTCTGCAGAACACTGGTGCTCGGCAACACGAGAAAGAATAGCAAGTGGGGAGGGGACGAGAGGCCCAGCAACACAAACCAACATCCACCTCCCACCTGGGAGACAGACCCTTGACAATACAACTGGCTGAGGGGAGCCCAGCTGTGTGACTCCAGCACCTACAGCCTCCTACAGACACTGCAGGATCAAGGATGGCAGGAAAGGTGGTTTTTAGCCATACACAGAGCACAATTAAAGAATAATCCTACAGGATGTATGAGGTACCCAAATTTATTCTGATTTTAATGCTCATTGATTTTATTATACTGCTCGTACATGTTGTCTGGTAGCACTTAATAAATGTTTTATGTAAAATAAATAATTCAAGAAACACACAGCTTTCTTCAGTAAAGTTTATGACATCACGAGGGCTATTTTTTGTTACCATACTGACTATAATGATGCAAGAAAAAGGAAAACTAAGATCTTCACATTTCAAATGAGACAACTTTCTAAATCCCATCTGCTTTTCTGTTATGTTCAAGAGCACATCAAGCATAGAATATGCACTGCAATATCCATTTCTGGTGCTTTTTACTCCTGCTTACAAAATTATATTCGTAGATATATAGCAGTTTGCTGTATTTTCATGTTATTTTGTCTTTATTTCCCATTATTTATTCTTTTCCTTGTCTTCAGCTTCTCTTGTACTATATCAAAGGGAAGAAATGCAAACAATATATATATATCTATTGCAACCCAACCGAATAACCTGACATCTGTTTTCTTAACACCTTTATGCCGTTGTATCAGCTGACACAACAGCCAGTTGGCAAGTTGTTCCTAATAACATCTTTCCTTACACATGGACTCCACGGAACATCTTCTAGTCAGTTCCTTTACACTCACTATAGAACTTGCATTTATCTCTACCATTCCCACGATCGTGGCATCTCAGTGACAGCAGATTCCTATACCACCATGTTAATATTTAATGCTCATCACTTTAAAGGGAATTAACAGGTTACAAAACATTTTTACATATCTGTATTTCTTGCAGCTGTAAACCTAGCTCTTAATCCCTTCATATAGAATGTTTTCTGACTTTACAGAGCCACTGCATCAAGCTGTAAATTACAGGAAATGAGTAAATCCTGCCTGGGGCACTGACACAGATAATGTCATGCAGATCTCATTGCAAGCAACCACCACGTCAGGATCCTGCTCCCCCTCACACAGCTCTGCTCTGGAGGGCAGATGGAGGAAAGCAGGGGAAGGGATGAAGAGTCAGAAGGATTCCACTTGGTGCATTTTACTGTCCAGAAGTACTTCCTCACACATTTATCCAAGTAGTCTCATAAAGATGTTCAAAACAGAGAAGAAACCTAAGTTAACTCTTCTTTCTTGAAATGTTGATATGGTTATAGCTCTCATTTACCTTCAACCCAAGAAATCATCCCAGCACTGTATAACAGAAGCTTGCTGGATTACAGATAATCTCATACCTCACAAACAGCAAGTAAATAAAACAAGAGCCTCCATTCTCTTTTCCATAGGAAATACTGAGCCAAGCCTTCACTACCCTTTTCACTTCACCATGCTGCTTAGCTCTCACCAGGCAGCACTGTTTTAGACACGTCAGAAGTGTTAAAAATGCTAGGTGAGGAAGAAAAGCAAGCTTGAAGGAGACACCACTGTTTCAGAGAATAAATCAAGTCATTAACATCTTTTTCACCATTCCTGTTTAACAATTCAACAAATCTTACACATCCATACACTATAACCTTGTGATATTCTTCAGCAGTGACAGTCTGAGGGCAGAACTAGCTAAAAGCAAACCCTGACAAGGGCTGAAGGGGAATTAATGGACAGTTGGAAAGCAGGATGCAACTCTAAGCAGCTGATTGTTCCCGCACTAATGCTGAACTGAGAGATTTTCAAACCACAGTGCAGCTGCATGGGAGGCTTTCATCTCAGGTACAAGCGAGCAGATTACATCTGGCAGCATTAGGAAACAGATCCTTCTGTCAGACAGTGGGGTTTCTGTCTGAAGGAATGGGAACTTTATGCTAATACCTTCAGAGATTACAGAACCATAAGGGATAGCTATGATCATTATTTAATCTTGTGAACACACACAAGTCTTTGTCTCTTGCACCTTCCCTTTATCTGTGCCGCACTAGAAAACAATCACCCAACGTATTGTGGTAGACCATGGGCAAGCGGTGCCAACCGATAGCAGCAAAGTGGCACAGACACACTGCCACTCAGTACCATTCCACCAGAGCCACCACTCCTACTTGGGTAAAATTCAAAGGAAAATTCAAATTTAAAAAACAAATAAATCCTTTTTTCAGCCTTAATTCATCACCTCCTGATATTTTGCTGAATGTTCACACGTGGGTCGCTGAATTGCCTATTGATAAAATATGCAGCATTTCTTACTTTTATGGTTTTGAAGACTGAAAAATAATTCCAAGCTGTCATTAGCATTTAGAAACCAATTAACTGGAGCTTAAAAGTTGTATAAGCATTTATGAAATTGCTGGTGTGAAATGCCTCACCATCACTGATTTCAAAACCGCAGGACAAGGAGAAATGGTTTTAAGCTGAGGGAGGGAAGATTGAGGTTGGATGTTAGGGGGAAGTTCTTTGCTATGAGAGTGGTGAGGTGCTGGAACAGCTGCCCAGAGAGGCTGTGGATGCCCCGTCCATCTCTGGAGGTGTTCAAGGCCAGGTTGGATGCGGCCCTGGGCAGCCTGGGCTGCTGTGAAATGTGGAGGTTGGTGGCCCTGTGTGTGGTGGGAGGTTGGAGATTCGTGATCCTTGAGGTCCCTTCCAACCCTGGCCATTCTGTGATTCTGTGTGATTCTGTGATTCTGCACAGACTACGACAAAGAGAGGAAAAAAGGTTGGCATGTAACTCAGTAAGAGATGTGGAGAGTGCAGCTTCTTCCTGACTCACTTCAGAGGAAGTCGGTGTGCACAGGCAGCCCAGAGATGAGTTCATGCTGCCTTCCCATGGCCATGAGCAGTAGCCAGGCAGTGCTGAGCTAACCTCCTTCTATACTGTATGCTCAGCATCAATCAGTGATCAATATTTTCAGCAGAGTAGCATCATCGTGACACCAGGACACATGTAACTGCTGCTTATTTCCATGCTTCAGCGTGTTGTCTGTAGCAACAACAAAGCATTCTACACAGCTTGTAAATTAAAGTGTCTACATCTAAAACAAATCAGCACAATTTTTTCTCAACTTCCTGGGTCCAGGACGGCCAATTAATTTAAAGACAAAATCTGATACTATTTGCTTCCTCTGAATCCATGTTCCTGTGGTTCTGAACAACCACGAAGGCAGTGCAAGAAGCAGCAAGAATACGGCTTGCCCTATAAGTACAAACTTTCTTGCTCAAAGCCCATTAAAATTACCCAATATATGTGTTGTTCATTTTTTTGTGGTATATTTTTTTTATTTCTCTCAACAGTTGAATTAAATCCTACAGAAAGACAATTTTTACTGTTAGTAATAATAAATAGCACACTGAAGACCTCTACTAAGAGACAGATGCTTTGTGCTAGTTTGTGCAGTCCAAAAGGAACTTATTCTAATCTAAATATATAAGGTACCAACAGAGGTCTGTTGTTATGTTAATGCAAAGTTTTGAATACACTTGGCACTTCACGAATAAATAACCTCCATCTTTTCACAGACACTTGGAACATATGCAGCAGATTTATACAGCGGATAAATACACATATTTAGTGTAGCAACGCTTTAAAATAGTTCAGTATTGATATGAAACCTTCCATGAGGAACAGCACAGAGGCAGGCTCTCTGTTTTGCAAACTCCATGCCATAACTATACTTTAAGATCGACAGAATTTCACCTTGTGCATCTGTTTGCAATCTTTCTCACACCTTCAGTGGTAACATTCTACAGAGCTCACTTTCAGACCCAATTTGGCACTTCAAGGAACTCCCAGATCACGTCTTCTTTTTCTGGATACTGAGGCAGTTTTGGTGTGCCCTTGTGCCAGCAAAGGGTTAAAAACTTTTCTTATGTTCCTACTGGGTCGTAAAAGAAACTGCTGAAGCTGATCAATGACCACTGTTAAGACCTGGAAACCAATTATAAACCTGAAAATTGTGATGAACAAAGCTCTGAAACACTAGAATGAAAACTACTGAATTAGTCCAGTTCATTAAAATCATTAATAGTCATGAAATGAAAACCACCAGAGTCCAAAAAGGCTTAATGCCCTATCCATATTAATTAGATGGGAGCAAATCTGAAGTGAAAAGCAGCACATGCTTTGTAGAATTAGCAATTGCTCTCTACAGACTACACAGATCTCTATTAAAATTCAGTTTAATTAAAATTGATCACGTTAAGAAACTGATGTGGTTAATTAACTGAATTCCTGGACTTCTTTTCATACATTTCACAAACGCATTGTACACCGCTTTCCTGGGTGACAGCTTACGTTGCGCTGAAAATCTTGATTTCACAGGTTTGTGCCACATGTCCACGAGGCCCAGAGATGCCACGTCCCACCAGGAAACGCTGGCAGCGCCGAGAGAATAGCAAGCAGTGGAAGCTGCCCAAGCCCACCACCAGAAACCTGCCTGGAGCCTCAGCAGTTGATTCTGCAGATCAGCATTGATCTCTGGCTATATAGAAAGAGCTATGTTCTCATAAGGTCTATCATTAGAACTGGAAAAAGTATATAGGAAAGGCATAAACAGACACACATACCATACCAGCACGGACCAATCTAAACAAGCGAGGGGTTTGGTCCATGCAATTCATGAGTGCAAACAAGCAGATTGCAACATTTCACTTTTAAAACTCACCATCCCCATGTGTTTCACCTGCATGCACCAAATACCAGGGCTTGGCTAAGGGCTTAAGTGCAGAGCTGCCCAGGAACTTGGAGCTGGCACAAGCATCAGGGGCTGACGGTGTGCCCTAGAGGACTGCCTGCTTGTACCTCTGACAGCTTGCAGCATCTCCTCTAAACAACTAGATGACACTTCGCAGTTTTAAATATTGAATAAATCACTACTGCCCTACCAGCTACTGGAGATGACCCTTCACTGGACTCAATTCAGCCTATTTTTTACCATGTCACTGTTAGAAAGTTCGCCTAACACCAAATAAAAAAAACATGAATTGTACCGTTCCATTTTCAGTAGGTAGATGCCAGGATTTTCTTCTCCATGCCCCATTCATTGGTGTGTTTTGGTATATGATGCAACTTGGTTAGGGACCACTGCTGCAAATGATGCTTGTGTTTCAGTAAATCTCTTCCTACCAAATATAAGCTAGTAGTCCAGTGCCACTTTATCATGCCCTTCAAGACAGTATCAGTGCAGATTCTGTTTGAACGGAAGCAGACTGACTAACATCAACACTGGCATAGCATCCAGGTTATCACCTGGGCTGCCGCCCATGTGGCTCCCCAGTCTTCCCAGCAAGAGCAAATGTGGAATTCTGAACAATTCTCTTAAATGCTTCCAGACACAGCTTTACATCTGAATTTCACACACCTTTCATTCACTTTCAGCTCTTTGTGAATAACGACACTGACCTCGGTATAACTGCGTTCCTTGTAACTTCTGGCCATTAAGTGAACACTACAGTGGTATTTTCTTTTTGGCATGCGTTTTGTTATTTGATCACCACTACTAACAGTGATAATGCTGGGCTTTTCAGACAAATGTTGTGCATCGGCCACCTGTGTATGTGGATGGACACACACATGCTCTTATCTGTGTGTGTCTGCATATAAGCAACCGCATTTAATTCCAGCCTTTTTTTTTTTTTTTTTTTTTTTTAAGAAAACAGCAACATCAGCCTGGGATATTAGATACATGGCTGACTCTTAATTCCCTCATGGCCAAACCCTTGTTAATGTCTTGGCCTGTTTCAGTAAAATGATCATGGTTCAAGTAATGTAAAACACACGCGTTCAATCATTTTCCTTTTCCCTAAAGGCAAACACTTTCTTATCATGGTGAAACAGGAGTTCTGTGCTGATACGCTGGAGAGCCTAAGTTCTTTTAAGCCTCATCAGAAAATTGAATACTTACTGCAACCTATCATTTGGAAGTACAGACTAAAACAAAAGCATAATGCTGACTGAACCTCCTGTGTTTGTTTGCATTATCTTGCATTGCATAAGCCTAAACAGCTGCCTTACAAAATGAGAACATGCAAACAAAGACACAAAATCAAATAGAAGAATTTAACTCCAGAAAAACAAAACCAAAACAGAAGCCATCAAACAAACAAAAACACATTATTCACATTTAAAACAGGATTTCATAGTCAATAGTTAAAATAGGATCGGTGCAGATGAGATGCTCCTGGTACACTCGCCTTACAAGAGGGGTTATTTTAGGAAAAGTAACCACAAAAAAGGCAAGGTCTGAACACAGCAGGTGTGCATTCTTCACTTGAACAGTGTCTTTTTCTAACTTCTTTTTACAATAAGAGAATATTCGCATTTTAAGAACTGAGCAACAGTACAGGTAAACCAGAGAAAACAGAATTAAAGAAACCACGTGATAATTAAAGCACATTCTGCACCAGGTAAAAAAAAAATAACAAAAAACAAAAAAGGATCTTAGAAAATGATATCATAATCTCCCTATTCATTTCATCTATTACTTCCCATACTAATTTCAGTTCTTCAAATAGGACCTTCAGATTTTCCTGGGCTACTAGATCACACTGCATTCATTCCCTGCATAACCAAGTAACAAACTGGAGATGTCCATTTCAAAGCTGAAGTTGGGGAGTTCACAGAACTCGTGAGAGGTGACAGGAAGAGAACAAGAAATGTATCACAATCAAATCCATCCTCATGCAGAACAGGATCCCAAGCCCTGAGTGAATTCCTGGGCACTCACTGCTTTGGCATCTTCTGGAGCAGCGCAGGTCCCAGCCGGCCCCTGGAAGCGCAGCTCTCAGTGTGCCACAGCTCCCCAGCACACCCAGCTCCCCCGCACACCCAGCTCACTGGTGATTTCCACTGGGCAATAGGAGGTCCTTCCCCATCCAGCTACGCATCCATCATTTTCCTGTCATCTTTCCTAAGAAGGGAAAGCTCCAAAGTAGAAGATACAATTACATAAAGTGTCATCTCTTTTCTTTCTACTACCAGTTGCCTTTCTTGCTGCTAGCATATAAGTGCTAAATCTGTCCAAGCAGTGGACCTCTTTAGAGTATGTATGGAAAAAAAAAGATGCCATTAACCAACGACAGAGAACAAACTTCTCTATGGTTTTGGTCAGCCTTTTCTCCCACATAACTGGCAATAGGACAAGAAGGAATGACCCCAAGTTGCGCCAGGTGAGGTTCAGGTTGGATATAAGGAAATATTTCTTCTCCGAAAGAGTGGTCAGGTGCTGGAATGGGCTGCCCAGGGAGGTGGTTGAGTCACTGTCCCTGGAAGTGTTCAACAAATGCTTCGGTGCATTAAGTAAAGGACGTGGGTTAGTGGGAAATATTGGCGGTAGGTGGGCAGCTGGACTGGGTCACCTTGGAGGTCTTTTCCAACCTTGGAGATTCTATCATTCTATGAAAACAGAATGATGATACTTAACAAAGTTTTCATCTTTTTTATAACGACACAAAGCTACTCTAACTACAACTACTACCATTACTCCATAAATAAATTACTACATAAATAAAAGGAAAAGATCTGCCATTGTAAAGACGAGATCGGTAGTATTTTATTTTAAATCCCAGACAAATAAAAAGCAACGATCTCTTCTACAACTGAGAGCACAGAACATCAAAACCAAAGACACATTCACCACAAGGCCTATTTAAAAATAAGTTAAAAACAGTCAAAAATTGGAGATTAATATACTCCTTTAGGTTACCAACAGAGATTATTTTATGTTACTTTTGCGTGCCTCATACACAAAGTATGTAAATTCAATAACTCCTGCCATCTGGGATTCTAAACACATCTTGGGCCCATTACCTGAAGCAAGGTGCAGAGTGTAGGCTTTGGCTGCAGACTGCGTACAAGGGGGTCTAAATCATTTAAATGAATATGTGGAAAAATAGAGACGCTGCCAGAAAAAAATTACTGCTGGACCTCATTTCCAAAATCTTACAGAAAGCACTGAAAGGAAACTGTGCTCTACAGAAATTCTTACATCTGAGTCTGGACACAACTGGCAAAATTACTTCTCAGTAAAGCAATACTAACACTGCCTGAAGGGACAGTTTAGCCCAATATCTTGTTAGCATCAAACCAATGAATATATAAAAATCATGTCTCTTCTGTCTTCCTACACACATATTAAAAGATTGCATGGAATATTAAGGATTGTTTCATTATTTTTTATTAATTCATCAATAGGTAAGGTGAAGTAACAGCTGCAGTCAAGATGTAGAGCTGATACACACTTCTCAATTTTATAACTTTGTAACTGTGGTCAATGGCCACAGTCCATAATTTCAGAAAGGATTGTTTGCATTCTTGGCACCGAGAAGTGCCATTTTCAGACACTGAGCATTAACTACTTTCTGAAAGTTCAGGCCCATAAGGCTATTTCAAAACGATGCTTATCTTTGTTGTCATCTTCTAACTTGAGGAAATTCTCAGCAGTGTCTGACAGACTTGTGACCATGTGGTTTTTTGTCATTTTCCTCAGTGTGACCCTTCTTCAAAATCTAAAATGCTTGAAGTGGAAATAGTCCAAACTAAAATTACAGGAAAAGGAATTAGTCATTGGGTTTTATATGTGAAATTCTGCCATGCTGTATAATAACACCGGACTGAAAATCCTGTATTCTTCTTGCAGTTCGGTAATGTAATGCTTACTTTGGATGTAAAAAGCACATGTATGCTTCCCTTGAATTATGTACCTTGGCATGCTATTCTAAAAGGACGTTATTATCATTAACTAAACACATAAAAGCTTGTTATTGGTAAAACACATGAATTATTGCTACGGTCAGATTAAAGTTTACATCTTGACTCTAAACGAAAAATTTTCTTTAAAAATCACAAGTTAAATCGTGGACACAGAGAACCATGGACAGAAAGGCAGGTGATACACAAGATACCCATCCTCAGTAAGTTCAGTTACAGTTCATCATATCATGCCGGATCCTGCTTCAATAATCTATTCTTGCACTGCACATGGAACAAGGAGCTTTGAAGCAACCTCTTGCGTTAATTTTGCATGAAAACACCATCTGGCCCTAAACAAGTACGTGGGCTATGGATCTGTTATAGCCTAGATATGGTCAACATGATATTGAAAGGTCAAAAAAGGGTCTAATTATATGCCTTAGTACTTATAGGCCGCGGTCACTGGAGCATGAACATAATCACTCAGGCCAAACAAGAGTTATTTATAATTTTAATTACCAGTGAATCAGACATGTCTCAAAGAGTGACTGTATGTAAAAGAATTATATGATTGCCGCTCAAAGTAACTGTCTTTTCTTGTTTGTGTCTAAAATAATCCCTTGAGATACTCTCTATTAATTTCCTGTTGATAAGTTTAGTATCCATCAATCTTCTCAACCAATGCCTACTAGCATATTCAAAGTATTGTAGAACTACACGCAGAAAAAAACATGAAGTTACAGTTGTATTATTGAGTTTAGGAAAGATCAAGAATTCCAAACCTGAGACACATCAGACTAAGGCTGACTGAACAATTCCACTTGCTCCCTTGCACGTACAACAGACTACAATGACGTTTTATCAAGTCTCTTTGCTTCCTCCATTGAACATGGTGGATAACTTAGAGAAGAAAAGAAACTGTAACTAAAGAAAATCTCACTTTATGCACTGACAAAGATAAAAATCCTGAAAAAATTATACAACTTCATCACCTGCCACAGAAACTATATAATGCTATTCAAATAATCACTCAAACCACTCTTCTACCCCTTCAGATGGTCACTAGTTCCTCTTATTTTTTTTTTCTTTCTTTTTTTCCTGATAGTATTTGACTTGAGATGTAGGGTTTGATTTACAAAAGTCTGAATACAGCTTGTGATTGAAGCGCTTTCAAAAGCGACCTCAGTGAAAATGCAGCGTTCAACATTCGAAGTGCTGGTTGTCAGTAAGTATTCTGAAGTGGGTTCCCTGGGCATCTTACATTCAGTATTTAAGAAGGAAATCAGTGCAGTAATTTCCAGCTCTTCTGGAACAACCCTTGTAAGCACTGTCTTCTCTTCCTACTCATCCTGCAACTTCCAACAGTTCTCCTTTCTCACTGTACACATTGCGCTCCTCCACTTCACCCAAACCAACAGCACCTAGCCACCAGGACAGACCACAGCCCAGAGGCTTGGGGAATAAACAGGGCTGTTGCTGCAGCAAAAGATGACCTCTGGAGCACGAGTCGCTGCTGGAGGCACGGCTATGTTGGGAAAATAATGCTGTGATCATCAACAAAAGCCTACGAGAAAGACGTTAATTCAGGGCAAAATATAAGCAGTAGGCACTAAGATAAAAACTTCACACTAGGAGATGAAGCACTGTGTGCAAATATATTTATATGAACTATAAAAGGAACATGAGATAATAGAATTTAAAATGGCATATCATGATTCCTAAAATAATAAAGATAAATAACCCACTACTACTTCTCTGGGAAAAGAAATAAATAAAATCCCTGTTCTTTTGAATGCTGTCATCACCTGGGATAACTCCTGACAGAGTTCAGTCTGTTTTTGTCTTTAGTCAGTACTGACGTTACCACACCTGTCAATTTGTTGTGTGCAACTCAAAAGCCAGGAAGTTCTTATCAGCAAATTCTTTACTTGATACTTCAGGTACTGCTCCCTTATTTGTGTAGGGAGTACAACAACGAACGCCCACTTCTGAGAGATCTGTGCCTTGGAGATCTACAAAGAGAGATCTCTCAGTCCTTGTCCTGAGGATGGCTGGGGTTTTGTCCCTCCAAACCTCAGCTGGGTGATGATGGGGAGTGAAACCTTGTCAGATCAGCTTCCTGGGGAGCATCCATCTGTACTGGCAGCACAGCTGCCCTCTCTAAGCACAAAGCGTGCTCTACATCTGCCCTCTGCCAAGACTCTGACATGAACCAATTGCACTTCAGGCAGTGCACTGTGAACAGAGTGCAAGTGTTCCTGCTTGATGCCCACATTTCTGACTGCTGAGAGGGCTGCCTTGTTCCATCCAAGGGACTCAAGGGCCCCCCTGTAGCTTTAATCAGGGAAAATAATATCTAGTTTAGCAAGTCACATGCACTCACATTTAACTGATATGAACTTCATGAAGACTACTGACATACTTAAAAAGTAACAAGTGCCTAGTATTTTTGCTGAATGTGGGCAATAGCAGGGAGAACACCCCTAACGCTCAGCTACAATAGTTCTGTTTTCCTCTGTTACAGTAATTTGCACCTTTTGCAACTGCTGATCCCAGAAGTTACAGCACCAGAGTGAAATAAGCCTAGATGCAGTATGCAGTGTGGATCAGATGTGCTGCAATGCATTCAGACATCAAGAGAACTCCACTGTCTCAGCCACCTCATCATCAGATTCATTCTTCAGTTCTGTTCCCTTGGTGCTCATACGGTTCTGTCTCCTCTGGGAGGAGCAGTAGAAGATGATGTGTGCTCAGATCAGTGGCTACCAGTACAGGTCCCAACCCCTGCACCACCACGTGCAGCCAACACTGGAGTCACAATGCACCACTGAATGCAGTTGATCCACAGCACACACACAGCCCAGCCCAGGACACACGCATAGTTTGTAAAATAGGTTAATTATAATAAATGATTAGAATTTCAGTTTAAATAACAGGAAAATTAGATTTGCGAATGAAAATCAGTATCAGTGAATTTGCAAATCAAAAGACATCTGGTCAAGTTTAAGACTGTCTCGTGCTGCCATTGCTAGCAGCCATTTTAAACATGCATAGGTTAATGCAGATTTCTCCCAAGTTTATAGATGATTAGATAGAAAAAGAACAGCCAGTTGTATAGTCAAAGCAGCTGGAATAAAATGCAGAACTAGCACCAAAGACAAAGATAATTATTAAACAGAAAAAGGTAATAAATTGGACCATTTACTTCCATATTTATGCTTTCAGTCATTAATCAAATCCATTTCCATTTCTAATTTTACAATTTTTCTTTTCTTTTGACCTTTAATAAAATGTTTCAATTGATCAAGGTAATAAAAATGTGAATTATATGAGCTGGCACAGACAAAGAAAGACTGTAATCTGTGTTCCAGATATAACAAGGAAAATGCCTGTGATCAAGTATGGGGTAAGAGAAATCTGAAAAAATAATTAAGAAGCCCAAGCATTGTATATGTCTCTCAAGACTTTCACAAGGAGGGTTTTTTGTCGTTGTTGTTGTTTTTTATTTAAACCATTAACAACCAAAATAAAGTGCCTGTGGGACGGTAGCTGTCTTTCATTTGACATGCACAACCTATCTGCTCATTAATATAATCTTTCTCAAGCACATACAAGAACATTTTCATCTGTGCTGGACCTTCGTTTCAGATATATCCCAAACGCTACACTGCTTAAACTGTTTCATAACATAATCACTTAACATTGTTTCCTGGGTTTTCTAAATATCGGCACAGTTCTGCGTCAGGAGGGACATAATCAAAGCCAGCAGCCTTGCAAGCCTGCCCACTAGTAATATTATTTGTTTCAATGGCTTTCCTTCGAATAACAGGTATTGATTTTCTACATCAGAACTCTTACACAAAAGAACGTTAAAAGAGAGATTATATTTTGTATTTTTTTCTTCTCCATCCTATTAAGGAACACCGCTGAAGAGTAACAATAATCATCAGAGATTTAAAGTTTGAGCTGAATAGATTGACCATTTAGGAGTTCTAGGAAAAATACATCTTTCTTTCCCTTTTCTTTTTCTTCTTTTAGGAATTCTTACAACAAATAGTTTAATGTATTATTTCATTACTGTCTGGCCTCAGGTACTTGTGTTCCTCAAAGCACTCCTCACAGAGTTCAGGTAAGAAAGGCATCATGGAAAAAAAAAAATAAATAAATAAAATAAAATAAAGCAAATGAAACCAAAAGCATGCAGAGAAGAGTACCAGGGGACTGGTGAAAAGAAGAGGCTGAACTCTGGGAGAAGAGACTGAGGTCACAGCATGGTTAAGAGGAAAAAAAAGGAGCTGAACAAGAACAGGAAGATTGGGAAAGCTACAGAAAGGCTGCAGAGCATTTGGGAGAGGTGACAAAGGAAACTATACCAGAAAAATAAATTTAAATATATTCAGCACTTCAGAAGACTTTTCAGATCTTGCATATGGATATTTTTTCTGGAGAAACGCATGACAGGTGGTTCAACAGGTTTTCTTACTCCTCCTGCAACAGCCACGGACTGACATAGCTATCAACAGTCGTGACAGTCTAAGGAGACTTACATTCCTCAGTTAGCTAAGCTCTTGAACATCCCTCAAATAATAACTGCATTTTTTTTTAAATCATACTATGATAATTTTGGTCCACTGTTACATTTACATCAACATATGTTAATTCATCAAGAGATACGTGGCAAAAGATACCAGTCCAGCATAGTTACAGAACTGCCATCACCATTCAGTTGATTCAGGGTGGAGTAACCCTGCTGGTAATTACTGCTGTAGGATCGCTCAGGGCACACAAGGTAACATATTTCCTTCCACTCTGCCTACACTTGGTTTAGGTATGTCCAATGCAAGATGCAGGGCTCCATAAAGAACAAGCAATGACATTTTACTGCTAGGCTTCTGATGCCAGCGAGGGAATTCAGATTTTAGAGTGTGATGTCTGCGATACATGGAGGAACGCAGCATTTCAGAGTGGGATTCAAAACAACCAGCACTCTGAAGTCCCGAAAAATATGAACTCTCAGAACATCTTGCATGCCAAAGCTGGTACATTTAATCTGCCAGGCAGACAACTGCCAACACACAGAGTATTGGACCTTCTCCCAAGGGCAGACTTTTGCAACTTCTCTCTCTAAGATCTGATAAGGGTTAGTGTTTTGTTCTTGTTTTGGGGTGGTTTTTTTGGTCCGTTTCATTTCACATCCCACCACGACACATATAGCTTAGGGTGTAGGAGGTCAGGCTCAATGCCTTCCTTACCAAACAAAGCTCAAGTCCATGCTTCCCAGCTCCAAAAGTGCCTTGCCTCCAGGGTGCGCGTAAAGCTACAGAGAAATTCCTGCGATTCCTCCTGCTATCCTCATGCTACTGTGCAGAAAGGAATACTGACCAAAGGAAAAAAGCATGAGAAAGAATGACCGCAACTGGCCATCCATAAAGATAGGGCACTTCGCCTCTAGGCTCTCTGGTTATGCTCTCAGCTCCTGAGTGTATCTGGGACAGTTTCCACCCCAGTGGCAGTTTTCTGTAAATGTACTGTCTTGAGAAGAGAGAAGTGAGCCTCTTTTCTAGCGCTGCCCAGCACATGTTCTACCTCACTATCTCAATCACGCGGCTGCTCCTGCTCTAGCAGTTGCACTGTATTGTTGTCCACATCCTGCAAATTTCTGGCTTTGTTTTATAATTACTTTCACACATTTTTCTATCTTAGAATTCCACCTTTTTTTAGCACTAATGCATTCTAGTTCGCATCATTTGCTCAGGAGGGTGATTTCTCCTCAGAATGAAACTCACACCTTTGTGCTTGAAGAGCCCACAAGTGACTAGGAACACCAGCTAGATAGGAGATAACCAAGATAAAAACGTAACCCCCAGATTAAACAAAATCCAACTAGAACTTTTGATTACTGCAGTGTGCTGGAGTATCAGCACCAGTTGCTGAAGGCTAAGGACTAATAAAAGAATATTCAAACAAAAAGCATATTAACTCCAAGTGCACATTTTTATTTAATTAGAGGTAAAATAGAAGGAACAGTAATAGGTCAATAATAATGACTTATTACTTCCCTTATGTGGCACATTTACAATAAATGGTAATTTACCATTAAAGAGACATATAAATTTTTTTTTCTGCTAAAGAAATTAACATTAGTCATGTTGAAAAAGAGAAGGCTCTCCATTTGCAGCACGAGGATTGCATTCAGCGAGGCAGTCTGCGGATATTACAGACCCCGCTCCCCTTTAGCAATGCAGGAAGAATTAAAGCATAACCATGTATGACATCATTCCAGCTGTAGCCGATGGGCTACAGATCGTTTCATCCATGCTATTTGAAAAACATTCCACTTTCCAGTCATTAGACTTGCTAAATGGATTCACCTGCCATACCCTTGGAATCATTAAAAAAAGAAAAAAAAAAAATCTTTGGCACACAAGAGCCTTGCTTTAATTTTATTCCCACAGCTGATGTTCTACCGCTAGAAATTCTTTAAAATAACTAAAAAACACTTTTCATTTACTCCATTGGAAAATAAAAAAAATCTCTATTTCCTGCTTTTATTTTTGCTGCAGGCTTATTTCAAAGTTTCTGATTACCCATCACCAGAAACTTACACAACACATCTTCCTAGACAAAACTGGTCATTACAGTGGGGCTGCACTGTGCCTTAGTATTTTTAAGTCACTGCCTGTGACCCTGTTCCACAGAAAGCAGAGCAGTTTACTGAAGCCTACTTTGGGCAACTTCCTGAGCTATTTGACAACTAGCTGCCATGTAACACTCCTTCCAATCCTAGGAAGATATCGCACCATTTGCGCATTTATTATGCCTGCACTCTTAACTTCAGACTCGTTTAAAAGCTTCAAACCTACAGGTGGGATTTTTAAAGCTGCTGTTAGATCATTAATTCCTAATTGGACACCCCAACCCTCTAGGTAAGCTTTGAAAATCTCACCATAAAAAAAATAAATAAATCTATATTCTACTTCCTAATAAGCTGGCTAGCAATAGAGTCACACCAAGACAAAACATTTAGCAACTGGATGAAGACTGATGCGACCATGGAAGGAAAAAACAAAAATAAAAGAAAGAAAGAAACCTTATATCCTAGTTTTAATACTATGATTCCTGCTCCCCAAGAGGAGTGATAGGAACCAGACTGACAAGGGAGGGAGGAAGAGAGAGAATCTTCACAAAACAAACAAATCAGGATCCAAAGCTGCACGTATCTCTTGAAAACAGAACAGATTCAACAGCACTGTGCATGGTTTGGGTGCATTTTTGGAGTGAGTCTAAAACCACATTGTCTAGATGACAGAAAAAAAAAAAAACAGCTTAAAGGGATATTAAACTACTATGTAATAACACAAAGCAACATGTTAAAAATAAAAATCATTAAGTATTACTAAAAATGTAACCCCATGCATTTGAAATGATAGCAATTTAAAATATGAAGTTAAATATCATTACTCAACTGTGTGGGGCTCAATACGTTCTAAGTAGTAACTACACATGAGATTAAAAGATTTCCTTCAGAATATTCATTAGCCCCAGTGACCTAACGAAACCTAATGAAATAACTACATTAACTCTGAGACAACAACAGGAAAAGGAATGCAGTGAAACATTTGGGAGTATCTTAGCAATTTAAAATTGTAAATAATTTGAAACACACCTCTCTGACTACACCAGGACGGGGAAGGAAAGCACTCATCTAACGTAGAACAGTCCTACTCTAATTAATAGGCATTTGAACAACCACATTTTCTAGAAGGTGGGGAAAAAAAGAAGTACAACCCACTCTCATTTAAGATTTTAAGAATTAATTTCTCTCCCTGAGTTTTCTAAAGTCTGGAACAGTTGTAGAATTCAGTTATAATCACTTTTTGGAGTCCCCGATAAATAAATATCCTTAACCACCTTGAACAAGAAAAAGGATTCCATCTGTTTCAATACTTCATACTAAAAAAATAAACCTTTTTTGAGATCCAGGTAAATCAGCATAATCAGAAGGAACCCTTATGGTTCAGCCTGTTTGTGTTACCTGATAATCTGAGACCTGCAGGACAGCTTAGAGTCCTGTAGCGCGTATTGCCCAAAGAGCTGCCACTTCAAATTTTCCAGCACCTCCTTTGTGCAGGAGCTTGGCAATACAGAGAAGAGAAAGCATAAACTGAACAGCTGAAATTCTTGGGTAAGTCAGCGCCAGGATTTTAAACGTGCACAACTCTCTTGATGACTTTGTCCAAAGAGCTACTTTGGATTCAATTAATTCTTCTTTCTCCACGATTCAAGCTGTGCTCAGTAACGCTAAGATTCATCACAGTGGGACATTCTTCAAATACTTCTGCTTAATAAAATGCATTAATGAAGCTTTAACTTCTGGTATATCAATAGCTGGTGACATTCTTGCCTTTCCTTTAAAAAGTATTGCATCCATAATATATATGAAATTCTAAAGGTAACTTTTTTTTTTTTTTTTTTAATAATCCCTAGTGTTAATTTCACTAGGAATCAATTTTGTAAACTAGTTACAAACATCACTTGGATCCCAAATTTCTATAAAAGAAAGAGCAAGCATTTGAGCTAGACCAAAACTGTGGTTTTTGGAAGGTGAGCAGCAATGGACAGCATCTGGCCAGCAGACTATCTTTCCTGTTCCGGTACTGCAACATTTGAGCTGTGAACAAAACGGGTATGGTCCCTGCCATAATGCTGAGCAGCAGCCTGCTGGGCTCTGAGGAGTTAGTGGCCCATGGGACAGCTCACCTGAGCAGAATAGGGGCCAGGCTTCCTCTAGACATGACCTTCAGGCTGGGACGTGCTGTGTGCATTCCTTGGCTGCAGGATAAATGTCACCGGCTAAGGGCAAGAGAGGAGCAGCTGGTACCAGTGATTACACCACTGCACAGTCTTGTCTGTATCTAAGAGTATAGCAAGAAATTCTTATGTGATCAGATTTCCTTTTGATAGAAAGAATGATTAATAGAGCTGCTTTCTTGTTAGACAAGCCTGCACAGCTTGAATGACCAAAATGCAGTAACCCTTTTTACAGATAGGTCTGCATCATGTGCTGCACTACAGTCAGAGTCCCGTTGGATTGCTGCACAGCTCAGGGTTCCAACTATCTGAAGGGATATCCTGCAGCACGGAAAGCCAACTGTGTTCTGGGCTGCATTAAAAAAGATGGCCTTTGTGGTCCTTTTCAACCCAGGCCATTCTATGATTCTATAAGCAACTAGCTACAAATTGAGAACTAGAGTGAAGAATTGCATTATTATTACTGACCCAAAATGCCTAACATTACTCACAAAATATGGAAATAATTTATTGTTTTAAAGTAAAATAGATACACTGCTGCAGCCAGATAGACCTCAGAACACTTTAAAGAATACAAGGCAGGCACTCTCAGAACAATAATGGGATGTTACGTTAACTCACCATAGTGTAAAATATTAGAGAGGCAGCCATACTTAACTTATCCATAGAGCGAGCTGCCAAGTAATTGAAATTGTAAGTAGAGATGAAGTCGACCACAGCCTGTTGAGATTATGCATACTTCTTTTGTGTGTCAGTGCTGATCCACACACAAGATGCTCCACAACCCAGGCTTTGTCAAGCTGTATAGGAAATGGTTTTACTCTGTCATTTGTAAAACATGATTTTAGAGGAAGAGGAAAGGAAGGAATGAAACGTCATCACGCAGTCCATCAGTGATAAGAGAGGCAAAGCCATGCCTCCTTTTCTGCTGTCACACACTGAGGCACAGGGGGCTACGAAAGAGCTGAGTCCACAGAAGAGCATGTATCTGCTTCTTAGGCCCAAGTCATTTCCCTTAAGCCACACCACCCCAAGCAGTTCTGTGAACATACGGCATTTTCCAGAGATAAATAGGCAATTGAAAGCTGAAGGTCCATGACCACGCACTTTTTGTATACAAAGAGCTGTAATCTTGTAATCAATACACTACTTAGCACAAAGTGAGTGTAGCCCTTGGGGGAGGGGTGAGCACTGTAAGCCCTTAGTTCGGGAGATAAGGCTGGCTGCTGTCTTTCTGCTTCATGGAAATAAATAGGACATAAAATCACTGCACAGTTCTGATAGTCACAGTGTTTTGGATTCATCAAAAGCAACTACACTAAAGAGCAAGTAAGGTGATGCTTGAAAACAGAGCATAAGCATACCTACTGGTTCAGATACCCATGTCATCTGGTTCTAGAAGAAAGCTGCCACCACACTTACCACAGCACTGACAATAATTTTTGAAAAGAAAGATCAGAGAGACCAAGAAAATAGAAAAAAGACAATAAAGCATTGCTTGGCAAAAGTAAAAAGACAGGCGTGCTCTTGCTAATTTCAATTATGAAAGCATCATTATGTAGGAAGAACATTCATAGCCTTTCAAGCTTGAAAAGAACCCGGGGAAGAAGCGGGACTTGCTGGATACCACTGGTTTACAGGGACTACTTCAAGCCTAATTATATGAGTAACGCATTTTCTTTGTCTGATGAGATTGCATTCGCCTAACATAGCCTTTCAGTTTTATTTTTGTTCTTCAGCAAATCCTCCAGTACTACCATCTCCTTTACATCTGCTTAGACGAAAGGAACTAGAAGTCTACCTAGCTAGATCAAACTGGGAACAAAGAGTAACTTGAAATCATTATGCTAGTCTATACTATAGTCTAGAAACTGTGCATTTAAGCAAGCTGCTATCCTCAACTACTCATAGCAAGCGGAGGAGACAGAACAGTGAATTACACAGATCATAGCTCTAGCACTGTGTAGCAACCGACTTGAAGTAGGGTATTGAACGCAGAACTTGTCTCCTGTAGCAACAGGAGGGTTGCCCTGTTGGTTTCAGTTAGCATTTTCATTTGCAATTAGGACTACAGTGTGAAAAAAACATACTCGTGATCTTTACAGCTGGTAACAATTTGAGATAAATGGCAAAAATGCATGAGATTACAAAATTTGAAGAAACTAGGTAAATTAGAAACACATGCAAAGTTAATACATGTGGCAAATATAATCCAAAGCACAGATGGAAAAAGAGAACAAGCGACACAGAAAAAAAGCTATCAAGGAATAACATTTCCACGTGAGCTCTTCCAAGTCATATTAGCAAGGTTCAAGATCTTTCTTGATGTTGACCACCCTTTCTCCTGCCAGAGGCTGCTGCCTTCTAGCAGAAGAGCAAAACAAGTGATGTACCTATTCTGCAGTTTCCAGTTCAGAGCCAGGCGCATTATAATGTAAACCACTATTGATTTCAGTTCACTTTAATACCCTGGACTGAACTGTGGTGGTGAAGGGCTCCAATTCATAACTCCTGTCAGATTTAGCTGCCACAGTGAAATCCACAGAGGCTGTGAATAAGAGACCTTAGAAATCATTTCAAAGTGAAACATGATTCAAATAGGCAGGTACAATTTGACGATACATACACCAAATCACAAGGTAAATTATCAACTAGCTCTTCTTCTAAGATGGACAGAGACAGTTTAATTGAACGGACAGCACAACGAACCAGCAGCTCAGACACAGTGTTTGTAATCCACTGCGTGAGTGGCAGGGAGAAATGAAACCGAGACAGTCAGCAACAATACAAGCACCTTCCATGTTTTGGGTGCTTGTTCTGACCTCTGCATTGCAACACAATAGCCCTTTGGGGAACTAGTTCTCATCTCTTCTCCCAACCCCATCTGCTGGGGCCAGGACATCCCCCTGACAGCCGTGCTGCACGCCATGCCTGGGCAAGGTTACCAAAGGCAGCACTGCTAATGAGCCTGTGACACACAGACATTGCACAACCTACTTGGGGATTCTTTGGCACTTTGCCTTTTTCTCTGCTTCTGCATCCCAAGCTTACATCTGTTCAGATCATAACCTTCTATTTACACCCACCCTCCAAACTGCAATGGTTCAGCTCCTTGTCTGAGGCCAAGTTTTTAACAACCAAAACAACACAGCAATTTGCAAATATAGAGAAGTCTTATGATTTAAATATCTGCACCATACAAACCCATTTACAGATAAAATGAATCACGATACAGGTTTACTCTGTCTTTCTACAGACAGAAGTCCAAAGTCTAGACATCCAGCCCAGAGGTAGCTCTTTATCTAACTACTGGCTTCTTCGATACAAAATTAAGTCTGATTACCTCAAATCACTGGAAGAGTAACTGGAAGTAAAGAGAAATAGAACAATTACATCAGATAAACTCTAAAAAATAAACAACAACAACAATAACAAACCACCCTTCCTTCTAAATATAAAGATAGCATATCTTGAATATTTGATTTTGAAGAAGTAGGCAGAAGCCTCCAGCAGATGTCCCCTGAGTAAAGTTCCTCTCAGACAGGAAAACCTGATGATTTAGCTGACTTTTGGCATCAGGAAGACTTACTGTCACCACTACCTGAAACAGCAAGAGCAGTCTGTTTACGTTGCCTCTTGGCATCCAGAAAACCTTCCCCAGCATCACACGAGTAACCAGAAACAGCCTACACTTCTCCCCATGCCTAGGCTGCCACTGTGATTTAAGATACTGAATCAAGACTAAAACAATACAATCAAAAGGAGACGACGGGGAGTCATAACCTCATTGTGTTTGCATTTACTTTGGCAATACGCAGACTAAGTTTTGGCAGGCGGGCGCTGCTGCCATACACAAACACCTGTATGGAACAAATGCATCCAAGCGCCTCCTTCGCGCATGACGTGTGAGAGTTTGGGCAGGGTGCTGCCGCCGTGCACACACAGGAGACCTGGGGTACGCCCACTTCATAGCCCTGAGAACCCAGCGGTTCACCAGGGCAGTATCAGAAAGGCAGATATTTACTGTGACAAACTGACACTGCCGAGGCAAATGCTAACGAAGCAAAGTCAGAGCGATGCCCAGAGGGCTCTGAATCTTCTACAGGTATTTTAGGATAAACTTATGATCTCTAGTATCAAAAGCCACTGGAAGATCAGTAAGAATCAAAATTGACAACGTGCCAGAATCCACCTACTATAAAACAGAAGGTCACTACAAATCCTCATTAAAGCTGTCTCGCTGCTTTGGCCTGATTGAAATGTTTCAAACAGTTTATTATTATCATGAAAGCAAGGGCAGCAGTTGCCCTGCCACAACCTGTCTCCAGGACCTTTGCTAGGAAAGGGAGATTTGAAACACGGTGGAAATCTGAGAAATTGCCTGCGGACAGCAAAGGGTCGCTTAATCAACTGCTCCAATCTCCAGCAAAGAAGAAACTCTTACAGATGCCAAAGAGGTGTTAATGATAGATATTGTAAAAGGGAACTGCCACAGTATATCTTTCAAAGACTGCTACAAAAGCCTTGCTGGCAAAAGATCAAGAAAATAGCTTGCAAGTGCAGTGCCATATCTGTAACAGAAGTGCAGTGTGACAGGTTTAAAATCCATAAGCTATGCTGAAGTACATAGTTCAGAATCCCAGCAACCCAGCTGGAAACGAGGATGTAGAAAGTCTTGCCATTTAACCACCACAAGAAGAGACCCCAGGCCAACCATCTCCTCGCCACTACACCTTGCACTGGGAATGCCAGCAGCCCACACTGCTTCTCAGCAATCAGCTGTTTCCACCCTCACACTTGAGAGACTTCAGCAGATGTTAACACTAGAAAACACTGAACCGTTAATGGAAAGCTAATAGCAAAAAAACAACCCACGAATGCCAAGCGCAGTGCAGAGGCTTAAAACAATGGGACATGCTAGCAGCCGGGCAGGCAAAGGCAACTCTGGACTTGGAGGCAGTGTTTTTAGTGGGCACTGTGACCATCTGCTTACAGAAGTACAGTGACTTCATAACAACTCCTGTGTTCACCCACTGTTGTCCTTTGGTTCTTTTTTGCTCACCACATTCGTTTTGGTTCTCCCCCCCTGCATCACCAGAAAGACTTTTGGTATAAAGTTGTTTGTAGAAACACAGAAAGGTTTGGGTTGGAAGGGACCTTTAAGATCATGCAGTTCCAACCCCCTGCTATAGAAAGGGACTCCTCCCTCTGGACCAGGCTGCTCACAGCCCCATCCAGCCTTGCCTTGACTGCTTCCAGGGAGGGAGTATCCACAGCCATATACATAAATCTCATATAAGTTTTTCTCTTAACTGAAGTTACATCTCTTTTGGCAGAGAGCTTACATCTCCTTTGTAATACAATATATTCTATGCCAGACATTTACACAGAAACATGTAAAGGAAAGCAGTTAGAAAATGGAAAATACACATAGCTATAAATCCCTACTGTAGCTGCACTCTATCTAGAGCTTCGTTTCGTTTGATTTTTAAATCCCAATTTTGCCTGAAATCAGCAAGGGGCAAAGCAGAACACGGCTTAAAATGCATCAGTAGAGATGAAACCCAGAATCAAGCCTCACACTTGCGGTTAAAGAAAGCTAGTGTCTTAATAAAGTAGCTCTCTTTCTAGGTCAGAAGACAGAAAGAAAATCTGGAAATGTCAATTACTCTTTCAGTTCCAGTAGTGCCACGTCCCCCTCCAAACTCTGATGAAACAAAAAACTCCCCAAAAATTCGGAGCCCTCTCAAACCCGAAGGATGGCGAAGGAGCACTACTTTGTTACTGCCCTTTGAGTTCAGCCTGTGAAGTCAGTGAAGAATCAGCATTTGTTCATATCTTTGGCAATCTTGCTTCTCTGACACATTGATGATATGAGCATTTTGCATCTACGAGTTAACACAAAGAGTTTTTCTTTTAATCTTTTTAACCTTCACTTTAACTAAATTTGGCTGAGATGAAAACTTTTCATTAGCCTTAGGTGAACTTGTTGAGTAAGTGGGTAAGAGACAAAGCTTTCAATCCTGCATACCATGTGATTCTTTTTTTTCTAAAACGTGGTGGTTCAGAGTGGGCAGCAGTCATCCCACATCTGCCCTGCTTTTTCATCATCTGATTCTGCTCTTTTTCCAGTATGGCTCTGCTGGCCCCAGACAGGAACAAGCAACTTGCTTCCTAGTAGCATTTCAGTTGAGCCAAGGTTAGACTAAATTTCATCTTTCTAAGCTTTTTCTTTCAGAATCAAATATCTGTAGTAACAGAAAGCGGCTGTATGTCAACACGATCCTACAGGATAGCAATTGGAAAAGGAGCATGTGTTCATACTCAAGTCCTGAGGAATAGACTAGGCAGAGCGTTTGAACTCTCAAAAGGAGAAATGGTGCATGGAAGAGATGTGACAAGAAATGTGAAAGAAACAAGAAGCTGTATGTGGACCAAGAGTGTCATGCTTCTCACTTCACGCCCAAGCTTCTCTCTGTTGCACAGACCACACAAATAATGGAAACAAATACAAAAAGGCAGGAATGAAGAGTCATCATATATCTCCTCAGTGCTGACTCATCTGGAAAGCAAACTATTACCCTGCCCTCTCACACCATGTATTCACAATTCGGCCCACACAGGAAAACATTTCACCTTGCTCCTCAAAAAGCTTATCGTCCTTCTGCGAGAGATAAAAAGCAGGCAAGATAGCACACCGTTGATTGTGCTACCAGAAGGCGCTCAGATGCCAGGCCTGTGAGACAGTATGATAAAATATTTTCATTTTTAAAAAGCAGCAAAGAAAAAAAATGCATTCCAGTAGAATTTCTGTCATTCTTGCCAGAATATATGCATGTTTTGATAAGCAAGATAAAGATGATCTAGTTACACTGTAGGCAGAATATATTTTCATTTGTCCATAAATTGCAAGCCAAACGTGAGCACAGACATTGCTTGCCTGGAAGCTTACCAAACACATTTTTCTTGAAGTAGCAAAGTACATCAATAATCTTCCTCCAAGTCTTTTATTTCTCACTTGCCAGTAATTACTTTACTTACTCTGCATCACCATTTTGTCTTTGTAAAGATACACGCAGTCCCAAAACAAGCTCTTCAGAAAGCTTTTCGGCCAACACTGAACTTAAGCATCAACAAATTCAGCTGTGCTTTTTTATATATTTGCTCAAGTATAATCAACGTTCTGATTTCTGAATTCAGATGTAACCAACAATAACACTGTGAACATCTCACCTGTATGTTTGCAACTGAGAACAAAGGTTCAGGCTGACCCTGCCATCTCCTGACTGCTTTACAAGTAGCTCAGCACTCTCATTTGCACAGAGCCATAAGGCAAAGAACTAAACATCTCCATTAAGAAGGGAAAATACGCTTCTCTTCCAGCAGGAAATAATACAGAGCAAGTGTTACACAACAAACAGCAGGAACATTTTGCAACATCATTAAAAAAAATATGCTATTAGGAGTGCCTACGGCCACGTGAATGAAATGCTTAAGCATCAGTGCTTAAAATGAACAAAGGAACCACAATAATAGCAAGACCGATTCAACATCCTCCCTCCAACAACATACAGTATCAGTTACCACAAATAAATATGTAAAAAACCAACCAACCTGACTTGAGCAATTAAACAGCAGCCAAACTACAGTGAAAATATCATTGTAACCTCAACATTTAAACAGGGACTTGTATCTAAAGCACATGAGTTTCTCTTTCAAGAACTCCTGGACGTGCGTTGGGTTCTTCTGTGCTCCATCAAGGAATGAGGTGGTCTACTATAGCTCAAAAAGGCCCGAAGAAAGAAAGCCAGAATACGGGGAGAATAAGGAGAATATGGGAAAATAAGAACATATAGCAGAATACAGGAGAATAAGAAAAGCTGATACGGGAAACTCTATCTCAGAGTTCAGGCCAAGCAGCAGCAAGAGCCACATGACGTTGATAACAGGTATTTTCAACCTCAGGTCAAGGATACTTGCTATATGCTCTTGTCAATACACTGTTAACCATGATTGATTTGGTCCAGTGACAGATAATCTATTATGCACTCATACTCCAACCCCACTAAATCAAAGACAGCTTGTCTAGCAGAACAAAATGACACAAAATAGGAGAAGTCACAAAGACAAATCAGTAGCTTTCTTTTCATCCAACTTATCTCTCTACAAGAGAAGGAAACTAACAGTGCAAAAATTAGCAAGACAGTAATTAAAATCTTTATAGAGGATGTAGGGGAGGAAAAGGAGATAACTCCAAATAAAAACACAGATGGAAGAGAAGCAATAGAAGTCCCAGTGAAATGTCAGAGTTACAAATAGACTAAATATAAAGAACAGAGGGGGGAAAAGTAAACCAGAGTCAAGCTGTGTGGATATATTTATACAAACCCTTGGGGTGAGGGAACAGAACTAGGCTCATTGTTTGCCGTCAGCTACTGTAAAAGGGGGAAAAATAGATCCTCTCAGAGTACTAATTAGCATAGCTTGCATGCTTGTCTGCTATTTCCTGGGACAGGCTTGCAGCGCCCGCTTTATTCTCTTCCATATTCTTTCCTCATCTGATGCCAATATCTCTGCACAGACAAGATGTTTGGAGACAGTATCCTCTTGCTACGTTTATCCTAAAACCGATCTTCTAAAGAGTACCTAATGCCATCACAACAATCCACCTATCTGAAAAGCGAGTGCATTCAGCCTCTTTTATCACTCACACTTACTATGCTGACGCTCAGTAACCCGTGCTAGCAACAGGAGACACATTTCTGTGAAGCAAACAATCTCCATTACTGTCATCCAGATACCCTTTGTCAGTTACAATGACTGGGGACAAATGGACTGAGCAAATATAAAGAAATAGCAGAGGACATACATAAACAAACAGGAAAAAGACAGGAACTCCACACTACACTTAACACTCCGCTGAACAGCATCCCTTCCTGACACCCACCTGTTATCATACAGGTTGTGAAACAGCAGCTAGTTGCCCTGCAACAGATAAAGCGTGCTAGGCAAACCACAAAGGACTGCAAAGGTAGCTGCAGTGTGCAACACAGCATAGATCAGAAGAGCTGGACATGTTCTCCATCCACTCCTACCCCCCAAGGACAAGAGGGATGTGCCACCATTAACCCATCTCAGAGCAGGGCTTCCCTTGGCAAAGTGAGCAACACCTGTCAGAGCTGCACAAGCCCATTTTTGCATACACGAAGCACTGCTTTGCTATGCAAGGATGCAAAGGGTTGTTAAATAAAATCTCCCCCTCAGGCCTTTTCTTCTAAAGGTCTGCATGGCACGGGCCAAAGCTGATTTCCTCATCCAACCATACCTAGCAAGAACAGCTCAGCCATATACAGCAGCTGCGGAATACCTGACAGGGACAGAAACTTCTTTGAGAACAGTGAAACGTTCACCTGGAGGTGTTCATACCCACCTTGTTGATCCAGCTCTATGCATTACTGCAGAGTACACAGACATTATTTGACATTACACTGTGCACAGCATTTGTGACTTCAACTCAGGTGCTTCCACCCAAGCTGTGCAGCCTGCAGAGAGTTTCGTGTTTCTTCATCTTTATTATTCCCTTCCGTTAGAGAACATACATAGATTTTTTTTTTTATTTTTTTTTTATTTTTTTTTATTTTTTTAATAATGAAGTATACTAGAGCTGCGTATAAAGTTTCTCCTCAAGCTTTGCAAAGTGTCATCAAAGGATGAAAAAAAAGCCCAACTTCACTTGGGTGAAGCCAGCAGAATCAAATGTATCTCAGCTTCAAACGCGTTGCCGATTTGGAAATTTTAATACAGACTTCTTTTCCTTCTATTAATTAGAAACACTTACAGACTCCTTCCAGCCTTCACAGCACCTCTGGTACGCGAAGCCCAGCACTCCACAGGCTGAACTACAGACAACCTCTCAAGAAGCACACACGCATTAGCGAGTCACGAAAAGCCCTCCGAGCTGCAGGAACGGGAGACGGCGGAATTCAAAGCCGCCGCCGAGGTAACGGCGCACAACTCACCTGTGAGAGAAGGCGGCCACTACGAGCAGCGGGAAACGGGACGCCGCCGCTACGGCGTGCCAGCTCTGGGCGCCGCACGGGAGTCCATCTGGAACCTCAGCGGCCTTCCTCCAGGGCACCGCCCCGCCCTTCGGGCCGCCTTCCGGGGTGCCGAGGCGGGGCCGCGGTGCGCGGCAGCCCTGCCCTGCCCTGCCCTGCCCTGCCCTGCCCGGCTCACCTGAACCCCGCGGGCCGCCCCGCCTCAGCGCCGCCGAGGGGACCGGGGGCGGCGGCTGCCGTTGCTGAGGCGCCACCCGGCGGCGGCGGCGGCGGCGGCGGGAACCCCGCGTGGCTGCCGAACCTACCCTCGTGAACGGGGAAAAACACGAATCCTTCCGTGCGCCAGCAGCGCTGCGCCTCGTGCCCGTGCTGCCGCCCTGCATCTGCTCCCCGCTTCCTTCCCGGCCCAGAGATTCGGCTGGAGCAGAACGGTGAGAGTGGGAAACAAAAAGTTGGTCAGAGAACTTTTGATGAGCCCGTGGGGAACAAAGCAAATACACAGAAAGGCTTCCAAGATGCTCCAGTCCGACTGTTCACCCATCACCCATATTTCCCACTGCACTATCAGCACAACATCCAAACGTTCCTTGAACGCCTCCGTGGGCAGTGACCCCACCAGCTCCTTGGCAGCCCATTCCAGCATCTGACTGCTCCTTCAAAGAAATTCTTCCTGCTATCCAACCTGAACCTCTCCTTGTGCAACCTGAGGCCATTCCCTCTCATCCCATCACTGAATCAGGCTGTGATGTGGGGGGATGGCCTGAGACACGACAAGTAAGGGAACAAGATCCTGGAGAGCCCCGATAACCCATACAGTACTGAATACACCCCGCGTGTTCCTCTGCTGGACTCCAAAGAGATGCTCTCCAGAGCTGTGCTTTGTATGTATCCCACCACGCAGAGCGTTTGGGCCCTGGGACACGCTCCTGTTACAACAGGCAAATGTGAAGGTTATTGAAACGCTGCGGCTGCCTGAGCTAGAAGGAGCACGGCATGGCAGAGCCTCCTTGTTCTCTGCATGGCAATTAAAATAAGGATTTGTTTTGGCTCCTAACAGTAGCTTTTTTGTTTGTTTGTTTTAGAAGGCTTCTTTTAACAGCCTCTTTTCTTTAAGCCATTATCATAGGCTGCTCTTTTGTATTTTCTGTGTGAGTCTTAGATGTCAGCATAAGGCAAAAATCTATAACGATCATTATTTTGTATCTTAAGGACTACGAAAGAAGGGACTGGTGTCACATTATTGAGTTCTGAGCACTCTTGGCATTTTTGTGTGCTGTTATAAAAAATAAATAAATTAAAATACTGGAGTGGAGAATACTATTTCCCAGTACTTATTTTCAAAAATATTTACATGTAATATGCTTGTAGAATTCTGTTCTATTCTCCCTTGATAAGATAAACGTTTCAGAAATGCACGAGTACATTTCTTGTGTTCTTAATAACTGAAGTATTTCTGAATAGCACTATAGATAATTTTATGGTGAAACCTCTAAACTGAAATGGAATGAAATGAAAGAAACTAATATTTGCCAATTTGGGTATCATTAACATAAGAAAGCAGTAACAGAAATATAGGAAGGAGTTGGCACAGTTCACCAACTTCTGGTAGGTGGCTAGGATCAAGAGCATGCTTTTTTTTACAGTAAAAACTACTTTGTATCAAAAACAAGTTCTAATTGCATTTTTGAAGCAATAGATTTAATTAACTAAAGCTACTGTACAGATCAAATAAAACAAAGAATTCCTGTAATACATATTCTATTGCACATGATTTAAACGTGCCGATATGTTAAGGTTTTGTATTTACTTAAAGAGCTACAGAATCATACCCCAAGTCAGAGCAGCGGGAACTCTGAAGAAAGGTTCAATTTCTGCTTGAACCTGATGAATTATTTTCATGATTTCAATAAGAAAAAAAAAAGAAGTACAAGAAGCCATGGCCTCCTAGAGCATGGGGTTTTTCTTTGTATTTAAGGTTTCCATGAAATTACTGCTTCAAAACAGTCCAGTACTGTAAAAGCACGCAGTGTATTAAAGCCCACCAGAGGTTCTGCCAAACACCTCGCTGTCTGGCTACACTGACTCCTCTATTTCAACACTACTCCTGCATTAATCACAGCACACAAGGGATTTTGAGATGTACACTGACATTTCTTTGTAAGTTCAGTACCTATGCCAAGCTTGTTTAACTCATTATTTGGCCTGCTAGCACAGGCACTAACTGTGGAAGGACATACATACATGTTTTACATAGTATGAACTAATTGCAGTGAAACTGTTTCTAGAGCCAGATCTAAACCCAGTGAACCAAGAAAAAACCCTGCCATTTACTGAACTGGACTTCAAATTACAGCTACGGTTACAGAATTGTTACTTGAAAAATACCAAAGATTCAATTCATTTTCCTTCATTAATTAAACAGCGCATATCATGTATGGTAACTTTAAAAGTCACTAAATGATAGCGTTCAATTAATGCGCACGAAAAATCAAGTTGTAAGATCATGATTCAGCCAAACTTTTAAGCATGCTCCTCGTTCAGTTCCACTGACAGCAAATCATACACTTGCATTCACTTTCTGGTGGAAGTCAATCTTTTAACTAATTCATTTTATTTTACTGATGTAGGTAAAATACATGGAGAATACCCTTGAAAAAGCACAGACATGTGCCAAGGTCTTCACTGCCCACACCTCATGGCTGTAGCTCTAAAAATGTATCTATGCTTCAACTCCAAAGTTATTTGAGAGGTATTGATGGCTCTTATTTTCTGCAGAGATATCTGTCGTGCTATGTTCTATCAGCCTCACAGAACTGTTAATGCCCAATAACAGGATGTTGTAATGCATACAAATCTCTACATCATTATCTTGAAATTAAGTGTTTTAATAAGAATGCAGGAGAAAGTTTTCCAAAACGAGAAGCCACGTTTCCTCCTACCACCTCTATATAACGTTTCCAGTTTAATGCCTGGGGAATTTCAGGAAATATCTTGTCTATCAGAGAGCTCAGCCCCCTGGAAAAATCCAAATTATATTTCATTACAGAAAGTCCTGTTATTAAAACTGCTCTCATTCAAGATCTTTAAAACTGACAATTCAGTAGACTGGGCCTCACCTTCCTCTCAGGTACATTAGAATAACCCCATCAACTTCAATTATCTTGTACCAGTTCAAAGATCAGGCACGTAGCAATGCCTGCTTGCTGCTATCTACGCAACAGAACACTGTGGGCATCAAGTGTAGCTTTTCTTCTGTAGGAAATGATTTCTCTTTAATACTTTAATAATGGGATCTGACATAGCAAGAATCAAAGGGACTTTCAAGAACTTCGTATTTGTTCCCTTTCTATTATTTTTTTTTTCTGATATACCCTCAAAACTTTAACCAAAATGTAAAATAATGAGATCAAAACTATTTAAAATCAAACATAACTTGTCTAGACTATGGGTTCATATCTGCTGAAATCATACTAAATAATACAAACCAAAGAGCCATAGCTTTGAGCCAAGTCCTTTGTGTATTTGGGAAAGCTTCATTGAGGCTACATTAAAATCTGTGTTAAGCTATGTGGATTTTTCCTTCTTAACGTGTGAAATTAGTTATGTTATTCTCTTACCACATTTCAGCTCCATTCTAGTTATTAGTGTTTAGTGTAAGGATACATCATGTCGTATTTATTTTTTTTCTCATAATAATTAAAGACTTTGAGAAAATTCATAATCAAAGAAGAAAATGAAACGGTAGGAAAATGGTTAAATAATTCAGATTGAGAATGTTGAACTGCAAAACTGGAAAATTTGTGATTAGAAAGCAGTTACAGGCAGGTGTATCTGAGCACCTACCACTGCAGTGAACGAGCATCTTGTTTTTTCGAATTCCTGTGTTTGGTCTTACTTTTGGATATGCCCTCCTTCTGTATATATTTTCATCCAGTATAAAAATGAGGCTAGAGAAGTTTCTTCATGATTAGCCTTTTTTTTCTTTATTTGTTCCTGAAATTTGTAATGGAGGATGTTGGCACAGCCATGAATCTGAATTTGAAAAAAGAACAGGTTTGTTTTCATTACAAGGTCATGGTATAGTTGACTTAATTGTGCCATTTCCGATGTACTTTTGGCAAGGACCGTGCCTAGCACCTCTAAGTTGAAAGTAGCCTTTGATGTGATGCTGATGATTTTATAATGCTTCTTCACTTTTTTTTTTCTTTTTTTTTTTTCTTTTTTTTCTTTTTTTTGGCAATGAATCTTCAGCTATTTAGCTTTCTCTGGCTAGCTTGAGGGAGGCATTCATGTATTCTAGCAGGAAAAAAATTGTACCTCTCCTCCTAAGGCTATCTCTGTGAATGTTAGGTAGTTCTAAAGGAGTTCAAAGGACTTAAGACCAAATTAAAATGAATAAGTTTTCTTAATAGTAGGTAAATGGCATAATTCACCCTATTTCACTTACATTTTTCCAATCTAGAATACCCCTTTTGTTTTTCACAAAACATGTATTCTTGAACATTAAAACACTTACAGCAATCTTCAAAGCTGTGGACAGGAGCTGTGATAGACTTCAGAACTTCACTGTAAGCACACACTCACACCACCTAGGCACCTATTTGAAAAACCTCACTTGTGAGACTGATCTTTTGCAGATGCATCACAGCAAACAGAGACAGGACCCCCTGGGGCTAATTCGGAAAGTCTGCGCTGGGCTCCACGCTGCCAGAATTCCTCTGGAGAGCAGTGTTAGCCGTGCTGCAGGCAGATGCACAAGTGCTGCAAACGCTTCCTTCCCAGTGTCTCTGTCTCTTACTACTAGTGATTTTTCACATCTCTACAATTAATTCAGTACACAATTCAGCACATATCCAATTCACAACTAATTTTTTACATAGATTACACAGATACTTATTCCTAGTTCCTTTCTATACATTTAACCAGAACACAACTAACTTCCTGAAAGCTGTCCATTGCACAGGAGAGTTCAGGTGACATCAACTATACAGAGATCTACCTTAATTTTTAAGTTTCTTCTAATAATGTGCTTGTAAGTTTTAACTAACTTATAATGCCAATTAATTATCAGTTCTGGTTTTATAAATCAAGTTACTTTTTAAATGAATACCGATGAAATTCTCACCTGTCCAAAGAAGGAACAAATACTGTTAAAAATTTCAAAGAAATTAGAAGAAACTCACATTTTATCAGAATGCATTGTTAAATAATGATTTTCAAGTTTATAGATTCCTGCCCTTCAAGATCTTGCGTGAATTATGAGATCCAATTTTATTCTCATAACTGTACTAAAATTTTATAAATGCTATAAAGAAGAATCAACAGCACTTGGAACTGTCTGGCCATGTAATAAAAATGCATTTCTTCATTGTGAGGTGACAGGTAAGTAAGGTGTACCTGCATATTGATCAATACGTTTTCCTTTTCCCCTTGAGTGCATTTACTTTTTCTTCATGGGATAATCTTTTTTTTTTTTTAAAAAAAAGAATTTTCCATTGACATCAAAAATGAACACCGGAAAAAGGCAAACATAAAGAAAGAAGAGATCGAAGTAGTCAAGAAAAAGTTCAGTAATTTCTAATTATATTCTCTATGTGGTTTGTTCTCTACTTTCTTACTACAGTTGGCAACTGAAGTCTAGGCTTCCTCCAGCATCACAGAGGGGGATGTCAAAACACTCTGCCCACACTTACACTGCAGTAACCCTGAGTGGCAGATACTCTGCCATCTGAGACACAAACTTTGAAACGATTCTGTGATTCCAAAGCACGAACTCTCAAGCAGTATTCCAGACCTCCCCTAGACACTTCTGTCCTGCGAAAACTACAGTAAGTTTGTTGGAAGATGGATCATGTCTCATGTTTTCAACTGTTGATTATTTTGAATAGAAAAGTCTACTTTTTTTTAGAAGTTTTTAAACATGCACAGTTTATAGAATTATTTTTGCTGCATTTGTTGCCGAATGTCTTAAAATTCCTTTTATCACTCTGAATATTGCTTTTGCAACTGGAGATCAATGATTACTTTTTCCACGTCATCAAAAAATAATGACACGTCCATATATTTGATCAGCTGCAAATTAGGCCTCTAGATAAACGGCACCCCTTGGACAAGCAAGCTTGGGCATAATAGGCAGATTATTTTGCTGTCAGACGTGCCTGCATGATGAAGCAGACAGGAGGCAAAGCAGTCTTTTTTTCTCACCTTTACATGTTATCATGAATACAACAAATGTAACTGAGGAGACTGCTGGAGCATTTAAAGTATTAAATGTTCTTACTTTTTTTGCTGGACAGCAATGGTCTGAATTCTTAACACTAATAGGTTCACTACACCACATAAAATTGAGGCCAGGTTCACACTGCCCCTATGATACCCTGTGAGTTTTTAAAATACAAATATTAAAAAAATAGTTAAAAGATGCCCTTATGCTACCATTTAAATTAATAATTTCATTTAATTAATACTTACAACTTCATCGTACAACGAGATTTAAAGAATGTATTGTTTCCATTTCCCCACAGCTCTTCCGCCCCCAAATTATTTTATACTTCCACTTAGACATGGCTGATGTGTTTACTATTTTGGAAAGATTCCATACCTTTAGAGACTGCCACGTTGTTCTCAGAGACAGCTTGTCCTAAAAAATATGCTTTGCTTGGTTAATGTTTTTAAAAATATGCTCTTTCCTTGCTCCTTCTTCTGTGGCATAGGAAGCTGGAAAAATTCCAGTGACCTTTGGTATGACTGTCTTACAAATTAGTGCAATATATTTCTCTACATTTCACACCGTGCTAAATATTTCTGGCAGTACAAGATGAATATTATGAATCTAGCTTAGCTCTTAAACAGCTTCTCCATTTGTATGGAAACTCTGAAGCTCCTTGGCTTCCAACCAGCGAACTCGTCTTCTGTCTTGTTCCTTACATGTTAATTATTCTTAAAAGAACAACATAATTTAAAAATTAAAAAAAAAAAAAAAAATAGGAATAGAATAGAAAATGGAAAAAAACCCAGGAAACTCTCTAGAAAGGAATGACATTCCTTGAGGTCCCTTCCAACTGTGGCCATTCTGTGATTCTGTGATTTTACAGCACTTTGGTGAATAAAATACACATTTCAACTAAATCAATTAGATTCCTCTCCATGTAATTATCTTGAATGCAAACCCAACTTGAATTTAACCAACTACTGATACTATGTAGTTTGCCTGTTTCAAAACACAGCTTTTATTACTAGCTAAAGGCATTTGAATGAAAATCAGAGGTTTAACCTCTCAGAAGCCTGCTGGCAGTATTGATGAGCTGTCATTCTAATTGGAAACCCTTGCAGTTAGTGCGCAACAAAACACCATAGCTGTTTTTTAGTGATGACAACATGCTTTGCAGATGTTACCTGCATGGCACCTCCAGACAGGAGTTACCTGAAGAGCTCCATAGATGAGGGGAGTGAAGACGAGGAAGCGTGCATCCACCTGAATTACAGAGCTGGTTCATTTTTCCTCTGCAAGAATGAACTTCATTTTTTCCATTTTTTCCAGCTCCTCCAAAATATTTTCTTTCAGATGTTTTTGCTTAATTATTTTGCTGACTAAGATCTGCCCTGTACATTCAATAAAAGGCCAGAGTGGTCTGATATGTGCTAGAGGGCTTTTTACCAGGAGGGCTTCTTTTACAAGGACTAGCTTAAAGCATGAAAGCCATAGCAGTGGCAATACAATCAATTATATCTGAAACTATGTGTGTATTTTACAGCTTATGGTAACTGATTCAACGCACAAGCATACACAAGTATTTGATGACCATTAAACCACATCTCTGTTAATCTTTGATCTCCAAACACCACTTCCATTTCATTAATGGTGTTACTCAATTAGAATGGAAGCACACGGCAGCTTATTTCCCTCTACCATTACTTGGAAGTTTGAGCAGATTTTTATGATACTATTTGTAACTGTGATAACC
Organism: Tetrao urogallus; assembly: GCF_951394365.1. Classification (NCBI taxonomy): domain Eukaryota; kingdom Metazoa; phylum Chordata; class Aves; order Galliformes; family Phasianidae; genus Tetrao; species Tetrao urogallus. The sequence goes on from NC_136819.1 coordinate 1,682,484, forward strand.
GAAATATATTTACTCTGTTACACAAAAGTAAGACCTAACCTTTAATAGAGATTTTTTTTTCCATAAGTCAAATTCATAATCAGAAAACTCTCAAAAAATCTCCAAACCATTTCTAAAGCTTTTGCCCAGTTGCAATATTAAATACTCGTTTCAGCATTCACAACTGGTATAAAACATCACAACATTATTTTATGGGTGTTGTTTATTGTGTTTTTCTTTCATCTTCTACTGCACCAGTATTTCTAAGATTCCAGCATTCTAGGAGAGCATTTCTGCAAGCAGAATTTTCTTATTTATTGCTGGGAATTGGAGCTGAGAAAGGACTGACTCAGCTCAGAAAGAAGCCATCTGGCAGCAGTCTAGGAACTTTGACACTGAAAGATAGGAAAGTTGTGGGAAGACTGAGCTGAAGAGAAAGAAGAGGCTGTCACAGAAAGGAAGAGAAGGAATATAGAAATGCAGCAGGAAAACTTTTCAGACAAAAGGGCAATTTCAACTCTTTGCTGTGGATGAGCTGTTAGCTTTGATCTCAGTTCATTGAATCACCTTGAACAGTTTCAGAAGATTTGGGGACATTTGGCTGAAGTCAAAAGGTTAAGTCTTCTACTTTGTTTCTTGAGTAATTTCTCTGTTTTTAGGTCCACATTCATCTCAAAAGATTTTTTTTTTTTTTAATAACAAAGGAGGAAAGACAAGTAAAAATCCTATCTGGTACCTTTTATAGTGTTATAACATTTTTTCTTGCAGGTATGATCATAGGAGCTTTTTCAGTCTCATCTTTGAAGAAGAAACTACTGATGTGTTTTAGATCTTTTCAAGTCACCTAATTTAGTATCCTTACTTTTTTCGGGATCTAATAGTAATGAAAAAGAACAAGAATAATCTTTAGAGGAGACAACATTAGGTTTTCTTTCTATACGTCTTTTGAAATTAGAATGTACCTTAGAATCATTTTTTCCTTTACAAGAGAATATAATGAGAAGGTTTGGAATTTTAATTAAACATGATGCTCAAACTAATTGTTCTCTAATACTACTACCAATATTTGGATGGGAATTCATAGGAATTGTATAAATTTTTCATGGCAGTTTCCCTCAGAAACGGAGATTACCTTCAGATAAGAAGAATTCTTACAGATATTTACATATTTATTTTCACAGTGAACGTACAGATGCTTTGCCTTTTCTCCCAGAGTACCTCAGCTGGGCAGATTTCAAGCACACCCTGCTTCGAATATGGCTGTGTCAGGAAGCAGTGAAATATTGCTGGGTAAAGCATGGATAGAACTCACTTTATTTGTACTCCAAATACACAGGCCACTTATGTCAGTCTACCAATGACAGCAGAATATCCCCGCAAAAAGAGAGGTTACTAACTGAATTACTAAGCCTCACTGGTCAGTTAGCCGCCTTGGGGCAAAACTGCTATCGTTTATAACTATGAAGTGCTTAATCATTATGGTAACGAAAATCATATTATCAGCTAAGATTAGTTCTTGATTCTCCTGTGCTTAAAAAATTCTTTAATTTTAGCAGGAAATAGTCCCAGAGAAGACTATTGGAATTTCAAGCTGACTAAAGATACAGCCAATCTTGAAAGGTAATGTTGCATCACCCTTGACCCTGAGTACTGCAATTTGTTTCAGCATGAAAAGACAGAGTATTTCCTCAGGAATTGTAAGAGAATTTCTGATGCTTACTGATGGGCTCTTGGCCCATCAGTTTTTCTTGCAGTGTAACATGTTCTCCATCCCATGGCAGTGTACAGGCACCAAAAACTGTTAAAGACTCACATGTCCCTAAATGCAAAACTTTCTCTGGATAAATCCTGTAGTATCATATGCAATTCTGAGATGTATTCGCCCAAGAGCAGCAAAATAATTCTCCTAAGATCTGTTCTGTGAATTGCCTCTGGTTTTCTACAGCTGTTTTATGGTACCTGTTTTTGTGTTTTCCCTTTTTATTTATTTCCCTGGGCATAAGTGGTACACTAGAGCTGCCATCCTTTATGCCATGCTTTTCACTTGCTCGGTTTTTGGTAACAGGCTTAGACTTCAGTGTAGCAAAGTACGTGAGCTTAACTTCACTGTGTTGCACCATGGATATGTAACTTCACTAGATAGTGCTGCCAGCACTGAGCAAATTCTTTCCCCTTCTCAAGTTCAAATCTGCTTGATAGTCACAGAGAGTCTTCCTCTTTATCAATTTTATGGAAAATAAATCCTTGAGAATATAGCAGTTTTGCTGTTGCTATCATTTACATGGCCTGGAATGTGTTACAGCTGTTGAATATCCACTAATCATTTGCCCTCATTCACTTCAGCTTCTTTTCCCAAAAACATTGAATCTAACATGATACCAGGTGTGAAAAACTACTGAACATGCACAGACATTGAAAGTTATTGGTTGCTTGGCTACTCACATATTGAGCAATCTGCCAAAAACAGAGACCACATTTACTGCTTATCTAGTGCCCCAAACAGGAAGATGGCTACTGCTACTACCATCTAAAATTGAACTGTGAGTTTGGGCGTTAGTAGCAAAAGATAGTGATCATAACTGTATCGTAACAGTAATAGATATTTTCCATATTCATAGACATTGTTTAAAAGAAAATTCAGTAGTTCAGAACAAAATTGTTTTCTTAACGTCTTTCATTAGACATGCAGATGCCAACACCTTATTAACAAACATTCCAAAACACAATTATTTATAGGAGAACAATTTCTCCCTCTCTGTGACAGTCTTTAAAAAACAGCCCAAAGGAGGAAGGCCATGACATAAGGCTTTACATTTAAAATTTAGAATATTTTAGATCTTATTTATAAGTATAAAAATTGAGTTATTCTAGAAGTGTAAGCACATGAAGTCTATAAAGATAAAGATACAACCAGCTCCTGAGGTGTATTTACATATTTTGCAATATTGCAGTGCATATCTTGGCTCCTTCTATAATTGATTTCAGTGTATTTTGTTTTGAAGCTGCTACAGCGACATTAAAGTGTCAGGCTTCAATTTATACACCACTCTGTCCAAACCTGCAGTCCTCTCACAGAAAGGGAGGCAGTGAGATAGCTCTTAGCATGAGCTATTTTTTTTTTATTTTGCTTGAAAACATCTTGCAAATAAACACTTTATGGCTAACTAATCCTGAAGTTAATTATGGATAAGAAAACTCTTTAGATAAGAAAAGTATGAGCTATTCAGACAAACAGTTCTCTTGAGGATGCTGAGTGTGCAATATGGTCACTGATCTGTCACTGCTGATTTACCTTTGGATCACCATTATGTTTCTGTAGCAGCAGGAAATATATCTTCCATGGGTTGCTGTCAATCTCAGATATGTAGGTATCTTTCAAGTTTAATAACGACATGGTTTCTTGTTCATCTAAAATACTGAAATCTCACCTGTGGTTTTCAAATAGCTGGGATTTCTTCTTTGCCATCTAGGAGAAAAATAAGAATTGCTTCATGCATCTGGGATGTTATGACTTAAAAACCAGAGATACTTGTTGTTCAATAGGAATTATCGCTGCTCACGTCTTGGCAAGTGGAGAGGGAGGGGTAATTTAGGGATTTCTTCACACATAAAATTTTAGCTTACTTAAATCACATTGGAAAACAACATTACCAAAAAATGCACCTGAAGACAGTAGATCAGATTTGTAACTGAGCACAGTGATTAGACAGGACCCCCTTGGCAGTCCTGCAATTTATTTGCAGATGAGATGAAAAAAAATGAAGGAATAGAAGAATAATGAACTTGTAATAGTCAGCTTTTGATTATTAATCCTAGCTCATTAAGAAACTCCATTTACATGTTTCTTGAAATGGATTAGAGCGTGAAGAGCAAGTTTAATGTAGGCTTAAAAAACTGACACCAGGTTCTTTTATTCACTTACTGTGATTTTTGTGTTGTTTTTGTTTTGAATAGATTTTTTGCTTAATTTCTACTGAACCGAAAGCATTAAAATTAAAAAACTGCATTAAAATACTATGAATGGCTTCAGTTCCTTGAAGTTGCAGTCCTAAAGTAGATGACAAAAGACCCTGGGAGACAGGCCACAGATGCACAACCTTCCCCTCTTACTTGGTACAACAGTAAATGGCAGAGCTGCACAAGGTTTGTTTCATTCCAAGACAGCGTCAGTAAAATTTGTTTTGGATTCTATTGACTGAATGTTATCAATAATGTAACATTTTAAATCACCTGTTAGTTCTCTAGAAGGGGAAGAAAAAAATACCTTTGTTTCTGAGGTGTACTGTTGCTTTTATTCTAGTGCAAACTTTTCAGATAGGCTTTATTACACTTCTTGAACCCTTTTAACCGCTTCCATATTGCTGCGAAATAACTGTGTATAGCACATGAACTGTATAAAGCTACTACTGACGGATCACAGCCATGGAATAAACCACTCCTAACAACACCAAATAAGTAAATAGTATCCACACAACTTTCCTAGACTGTATGGAGAAAGCTTGTATCAAAAAATCTCCATTCCTTGGGAGGAGAAACAAGATATCTTGAGTTGGCCTACAGATTACAGAGTAAAGACTGCTACATAATTTAAAACAAAGAAGAATTTCAGCCAGGCAGCGTGTCTCCTACAATTTTGTGTTTTTTAACAGCTGCCTGCAAAGAGAAATAAGGCGGTAAATAAAGAGAAATAAATCATAGTAAAAAAGAAGACTAAAAAACTGGATCAAATTGGCTCTTGGAATTTGCAGATTGTTATATTCTCATATAAAAAGTTCTTGAAAAGGAAAGGAATGCACATATTCATAACTCTTGGGCCCAAACATTATAGAAAAGTAGTTGAAATATAGGAGAAAAGGGATTCAGTATTTAGCCCTTCCCTACAGCACAGTGGAACATCTCCTTCCTATGTAATCACTGATGCCATTCCCACAGACTACTCCCCTCTGCAGAGCAGCTACAATGGAAGGACCACAGAGATTCATGTAGCAAATATCATACCTGCTGTTTGAACATTTTAGTATTGAAACCTCTTTCAGAAATAAGTAATTTTTGACATTTACTTCTTCTGGTTTTGTCTATTTTTCCAAAATCTTCGGGACCTCTGAATGCACAAAGCCATGGCAGAGTCCTCAAAAAGCTCGGATTATTGCTATTGCTCTTTCATCACCTCTCAAAAGAGGATCATTTCATCCCTTGCAGAAGTGGAAGGGATAATCAGGCTTTAGAATTCAAGTATTATTAGGATATTAGGTAGATTTAAGTTAGCATAAGGGGAATTGTAAAATTATAAGCCATAGAGGCTGAAAAACCAGGGAGATATAAAACTGTAAGCCTCCAATTGAAGTATGAAGCAGTACACTGAGAAAAATGCTGACATCCATAATGCACCAGGAATGTAGATGAATTCAGTGTAATGTGAATGGTAACTGGGAACTATCACTGATAATTTAGGATGAGTGGAAATTTTATAATTGAGTCTTAGCACGACGTAGAGCTCAGTGAAGTTTAGGACCATAGCAGAGGTCAGTCTATTCTCTGAGCCGTAAGAATTACGGCTGCATTTTCCAATGTCCTACATTTTCTAGTAAGCGTTCCACCAATTGGAGGCTAACTTGTAAGGCAACTAGTAGGAATTAATATAAAAGATACATCGCTAGAAAATCAATGGCTATATTCCAACTTTTCCTTTTTATTGCAGCAATTCAAAAGAACAAACATGCTCTAGTATTACATCCAAGTACAAAGCAAATTAGCGATTGGACCCTATTTTACTTACACTACCCAAAATATCGTAAAGGACATGTGAAAAGGCATTCACAAAAGCACACGCAATTAAATGCTTGGTTACCAGTGAATAATTATCTTATGCTCATTTTATTAAACCAGCATTTAGTAGGTGAACACCAAGCAGTTTATTCTGCCCTAAAGTGAAACCTCATGGAAGAACCTGGATTAAAAAACAGCCTAAAGAAAAGACTTAATCTGATTAGGAGATGACAGCTCCATCCCGTATCAATTTACACAAGTCAGAAGTGGTTAGCTACATCAGTTTTCCTTGGTTATTATGTTCAATCTCGAACAAATGAGGGGGAAATTCTGTCCGTGCTCCTCACATGCAGTCATTTAATTCAGTATTCTTTTCGGGTAAATCTCATACAGTGCTCCTTTGAAACATGAGTGGTGACGCCAATTACCACAGGCACATTTCATTTTGCTACAGAATAAGACACCAATGAAATCTGCTGTAATTTCTATACCCCTTCCTATTTAATACCTACTGTTTATTTTTTATTTCACAGGATAAGTATGATTCCTGTTCTCCTACTCAGTCTCTCAGTATTACTCCGTTAAGTCAAATTACAATATAATTCAGGAATATCCAAATTGATGAATGATGGTACTGTCTTTCAAAACTAAAGAATCACAGAACAAACAGCTTCCTTCATCTGTAATCTTTGCTTTTTCCAGTTGAAGACAACAGAAATTTAGGAGTTTAGAAGCCAGCTGCAACTGACAAATTCCTCGCAATAAGGCTATTTTATAATTCAAAGTTAATAATACCAGAAATCCCCCTACAGGGAGACAGAAGTTCAAATAAAAAGTGAGGAGTTCATTGGCTTAAGCCCAATTATTATTTAAAAATAGAGTTTGTTAGAAAAGATAGTTTTACTATAATTTTAAATATAGTTGAAGTCTAAATTTAAATTGAGATGAAGTCCTTCAAAAGGATTTGGATTTCACTCACTGTGTACATTTAAATCATAGTCCCTTCTTTTTCAATAACATGCACTGGCCATCTGGCAAGACTTGGCAACTTGTATAATTTTTGTAGAATGATGCATCTGATTAATTACCTTTTCTGCTCATAGGAGGTTTCCTGAAGAAGCAAACAGAACTACATCTCTTATGCAGTTCATTGTCTGGTGTACAAACAGCTTTAAGAGGCTGCTGTGCATTTAGCTGGAAGTTGTGGCGACCTAGCAGATAAAACAAAGAAAATACAAAGATAATTATTATGTATGCTGGTGTAGACACCCGAAATATAGTTTCTATCTGAAGTCTCTAAGTAGTACAAAATTAAAACAATAATGGCATATAGCAATATAGGAGAAGTCACTGCAGATAAAGAAATGCTAACATACCTCTTGCCACAGATTCTCAGTCAAGGCCCACACTCTGGGTCTTACACAAACCTTGATGGTTGTTATTGAGAGCTTGGTAAGAAAATAGTTGGGATTTGATCCATGCAGTATGACATTAGCAGAAATAACCAGAGAGATTCTATAACAGACATCTAACATCACTTAAGAGTAAGTATTTCTCAAACAACATGAACATGAACAGTAGTTTGTACACTTTGGCATAGTTCATCCTTGTTGAGGGTAGATCATTATTTGATAAATTTCAAGAACAGAGCTTCTGTTGTGCTTTTGCAACATCACATATTATCTCCTCCCCCTCCAAATTAATGAAACTGATATTCAAGGAATGGATAAGCAGAGATGCTTGAACTGCACATGCACAGAAATGGACATATATATTTACATAAAGGATAAAAAAAACCTGTTTTCTATTATTGCTATCAGTAATTCCTAGCACAGGAATTCCTAATTAGATGTGAAGTGTTCAATCATTAAGTCAATCTAATTCATGGATTGCCAAACATGCAGAAATACCATTTTGGACTTGGACAGAAACCATTCCTGTGCTGGGCTCCACACACAGCCTCTGCCAGAGCTCCCTTGGCTCCCAGAGCTGCACAGGGTGAGCCAAGAGAGACAGCGTGCTCCTCAACTCCTGGGAGCAGAGCAGAAGGAGTAAAGCCTTCGTCTTGCCCTGGAGCTGCTTTTTGTGGATCAGCAGACAATGGACGGGACCTGGCTGGCAGGAAAGGCATCCAGCAGTTCAGGAGAGGAGCTGTGACAGCTGCAGGTCAGGGTGAGGCCATAAGATATATAGGAGGAAAAGACAGCAGTGATTTCACGGGTAGCTGTATGTGACTCTTGACAATGCAGGTGACCCCAATGACCTAAGTCTCAGATCTATGCATTAAATACAGTAATAACTCAGCAAATATTGAAGATAATATTTCATTTTAATGCATACACAAACAATTGACCTTTGCTCCTGCAGTTCAGTCATATTTTAAAATCTTCACACTATAAATAGAGAAAAAAAAAATTCCTTCAAAAATCTTCTGAAGAAATAAAATAGAACACAATCACAGATGTGGCAGTGTAAAAGACAGAGACGATCCAAATATTAGAAAAGATGCTAACCTGGTGAACAATTCACCTGATTTACACATGAGACTCATAGCTACAAGTATTTGTTCTTGTTCCACTCTATAAGACCAAGAGTGATCTGCTGATTGAAGGCAGCTTTATCTTGCAGACTCAGCCAGCAAGGCCATAATTGCTTTCTAACACAATTTCTGGGAGCTAACCAATACTCAAGAATTGTAACTAGATGTGATCTACCAGATGGGGAGGGAATTATAACTGCTTTTTTTACTTTATTTTCTTCTATCAGGCAACTTTTTTTTTTTTTTTTTTTCACAACCTTATTTTTAAATCATGTGGATGAGTCCTGCCCACACATAAAACAAAACCAAATTTCTTAAATTCTTTAACTGTTATAAGATGTTGCTGTCGCTCTCCTTTAGCCTTTCATAGCATATATTTAAGTGTACACATAAAATAGTATGTTTTATAACAGACAGTATGACTTCAAATCCCCTGAAATGGTTTGAACAGGTGTGAGCCCTGGCATACACCTGAGACACATGAATACGTTCATTAAGCTCCTTTGTAGAATTGTACCTCTTAAGCAGTAGGAGACTCTCACTCAGTTGAAGTTCTTTGGAAATAGGAACAATTCCAGCTACAGGGAGAAATTTTACTGACCATATCTTAATGAATGGATGAGGGAGGACAGAAGGCTGTAAGACCGCGAAACTGACAAAGCAGGAAACAAGATGGTCCTAGACAAAGCCATACAGATAAAACAGCCTCCAAAAAAATACACATTGGCAAGGGAGTTTTAGAACTTAGAGGCTTAGAATGACCAAGCAAACTATACCTTATTGTCTACACGTTCCAGTCCATATTATTAATTTCATTCTGGATTCAATGGGACAGGACTGCATGATTGCTGTTAACAAACAAACAAAAAAACAACCAACAGATTCTCCACTGAAATTCTCAACCGTGTGAGTGCACTACAGGAGTCTGTGGAACTGATCTAGTAAAGAAATCAATCCTTGAATCTCCATGTATTTCCAGTGCTATAAGCTGCACTGTGATACCAGGAACATCTTTTGGCAGTTTGATCTCCTTTTTAGTATCTTTACTTCTTTAGTTGCTCTTCTTGATGCATAGATTTGTTGATCAGGTTTATAACAGTTCAGATGAGCACAAGTCTGTGCAGCTGGTTGATCATCTCTGCTCAGGTGATGGCAGTTTGAGTGATAAGGTGATATAGTATTTAGACATTGAGTCATAGCTTGGTAATTACCCCAAATCCACAGTTGAGAATGTTCCACAGTGTGCTCACAAAGGCAGTGCACATGCACTCTTACTAAGGGTGGGGCTGTATAATCCAGGAATAGGACTGTTCGTACAGAAAGCCGTGATTTTTGGGTGGTGATATGGATGTAATAGCAAGTCTGTGAATTCTGTAGCATATCCTTTGCAATATTTTTTTGATCCTTATAAGCTATTCGTGACTCTATTATGCATTGAAGAAAAACTATTATTGATAGTCAAATCTTTTCATTTCTGTTTTTTGTTGTTGGTGGTGGTTTTTGTTTTCTTTTTTATGTTTTGAAGATTCCACAGATTTCAGTGGAATGAAATTTCACTTTTGATGTCACAGCAACCTTAATTCAAACACAGTGCATGGATGTAGTGCATTAACAGTAACAACAAGCAACAAAGACTAATATCTTACCATTCTCTTAGTACAGAAAGGATGGAAACATTATGTTCAGTAACCCCCAATTTATTATTTTTTTAACAGAACATTTTATATCACAATGCCAGGCATACATTGTTTTAAAACCTTGGCTTTAACAAGAGAGAGATAAAAGACACTCATTCATCTACTGCTTTTCAGTGACAGCAGTGAGTATTTATAGTATGAAGATGGCAGATTTTAAATCTACAAATGGCTTTCTGGCATTATAATTCAGGGTTATGGTGTAGCTCAAATTGTGTTCACAGAGTGCAATGTTGAAATGTGAATCATCATATGTTCATGAAACTTAAAAAATTTAACACCACAAAAGCAGAGTGAAAGGTGCAATGTCTCTGTAGTTTAACTAGAAGCTAACCTTTTGAAACTTGTTTCTGAATCACAGTGATTTACTTACAAAGAGTAGAGAGCTTTCCAAGTAACCAAATCCCACACAGTTAATGCTGATACAGTGAATTTCATCTGAATAAGAACATCAACACAGGAACTTTTGTCTCATTAGCAAGGTATTTTAAAATGATCTAGAATTAAAAATTCAATAATGCACACTATTAAGGAGCCACATTAGGGACCAAAAATTTCCCACCGCTACTGGAAGGGTTAAATAACAAAGTGCAGCTGTTTTCAAAACTGACAGAATCTCTCCTATTAATACACAGAAAAACATTTAAAAACACTCCAAGTACAGAAGAAGTTAAATTCACAATTCAGAAAGTGTACTGCCAGTTTGTTTGAGGTGCTGTTGGATGAGGCTTTCATTCATTAATATGGTAAACCAACACCAGAAATTTTTGAGAATTTGGACATTTTAAAAAATGATACATTTTTTTCCCCACTGCTTACAATAATTTTGGGGTTTTTCCCCCCTCATCTTGCTTGGCTTTCCCTTCCTAGACTTCCCTCACATATTTATTTTTGATACAGTGAATGACCATTCTTCCCAGTATTGTAACTTTGCAGAAGAGATGCATCTGTTTTATCTTCTCTCCCATTATCTCTCCAAGCAGTATCTCGCATTAATGCCTCTCCTTAAAGTTAGCTAAGAGTATGCATTCTTAGATCATCAATTCAGTTTTACTGGCAAAAGCATAGAAGTAAAGCATGGAAGTAGTAGATTAAGAAATGACACTGGCATTTTTTAAGGAATCCCTGCAGTTACATCTACATAACAACAACTACTCTTCACTGAACTACCAAGTTTAAGAGAGGGGCAAATGGTGTTGATTATCTGAGTGCGCAAGTGTTGCTGGAACCAGGAAAAGGCTGCATTAAGATTGTCAAAGAAAGGAAGAATTAATACTGGAAGAAGAAAATGAGGAAAAATGAAAAAAATAAAAAGAATAGGATAAGCATGGATCTAAACAGTTTGAAGCAAAAATTGTTTGCTAAGCTTAAAAATAACTTTGGTGGGGACTGTCAGAGGTACAGCAGGAATTCAGGTATGCATCTGTCTGCACTTCAACTGAAATTGTGAAAAAAAACCAGAGATTTAGATGAAGGCATTTAGCAACACAGCAGTGACCCCCACACTGAGAAAGTAGCTTACATTTCTCTGAGTTCTTCTGTTTGTTAGGTACTTGATTTAATTCCATGTGTATCCTTCAGAGAGATTTTTCTCCTAAGTCCCTACACTAGGGTCCAATATGTGAACAGAAGTAAATCAGACACTGGACCTGTACTCTAAACCAGGGCAGGTGCTTTGTTCCTCTGTTTTTACTTTGTAGCTCAGCTGCCAAAGCACTCACTGAGGAGAAGGGCTGACTCCAGTTTATCCTACTCTCAGGAGGCTCTTAAAATACAAACTACAGCTCAGTTGGTCAGAAATCTCACTGGTCCCTGAAATAAGCTAATTACATGTTTAAAATTAATGCAGACAAAGACAAAAGCCATAAAGGACTATCTTCTCCACAGCAGTTATACATTTAGAAAGATGGGAAATTTTTGCTTCTGAACTCTCCTTGCCAAAACCGTCTGTCATTCTGTGTTAAGCTTCATTAATTAATTAATTGGTGTAGTATATGAAGCAGGGAGCAAATGGATGAGCTTTGAGTCACCTGCTTGTACTGCCTGGCTCCTGGCACTGACTGCATTCAGTTTTTAAATGTGCAATCAGCTTGCTGTGGCCAGCAGATGATTTTCAGATACGGCATTAGCCATTCTGCAACCACACATAGATGCTCTGGAAGCTGTGTCAGGAGCTCACTTCTATTTATGCCTTATGAGAATTCTGATGGAAGTCACTGGAACGTATGGACATACACATTTTTCCAGTTTGAATCACAATAAGTTTTAATTATTAGACACAAATCCAATTACTGTGCAGGAGCCAACCGCAGTAAAATTTTGGGAGGGTCACAAGTCTGAATGGATCAGAATATAAACGACTAGCAGCTGTTTAATAATTAATGATATTTTAAAATATAAGTGCAAGTGAATAGGAAATTCATTTGCATTTGTAATGTTTGTTAAACCTTTAATCTCAAATCATTTTTCCTTATTTTTCACTAACTAGTATATAAAATGGTTTCACAGTCCCTACAGTCTTTTTTTCTAATTATTTTAAATGTATTAAGAATGATCAATCTTTACATGCTCACAGGTACATCAAGTGAACAAAGTAAAAATGATTTACAGTAATAGCGTAAAAATACCTCAAAAACTTATTATGAAATACACATCAGCTTGCATGTAAAACTGACCAATTAGTAATTTTTCAGCAGCTTCATATTTATTTAATTCAACCTTTACACCAACTCTGATTTTTGATAGCGTTTAATTAACCTGTGTAATGACTGCGATTGCGTACATAGATTTAAAAACTGTATAAGTAATGGTCAGTTAGGCAGCAACTAGTATAATCTGTACATACAATTACATCAATTAAGCCCTCAAATTGGGCACATCATTACTTTTCACAATATAGAATTCTGGCCTTCGAAGTCCATTCCTCTACCTGTTCACAAATATTTTAAAGTAACATCTATGCATGGTGCAACTCATTCTTAGTTTGTAAGAGGATTACTGGAGACAATATTAAGTGAAAAAGAGCCTGCTAAAATACAAAACAAAAAAATAAAAAGAAAATTCAATCCAAAAGTTTGTTCAGTGTTAGTACTTTTACTAACAGTTAATTCTTCTGTTAGAAGGCAAAAAGCAAGGCAGTGGATTTCTAAAGATATATGCGAGCATTTATTTGGAAAGGAACTTCTTCTAGCTCTGTAACAAGCTGAAGATGAGGGGCAAAAATGTATCTCACGTTAAAAAAAAAAAAAAAAAAAAAAAAAAAAGATTTAACAAAGACTTATTTTAAATTGTCTTTTTACCTGTAATATCTGTTACACTCACTTTGTCAGCAGTGCCACTGGCTTCAGCTCTTCCTTCACACACCTTTCCCCAAGGAATCAATGCTCATTCACAGCTCACAGTGACAAACCTGTGAAAGAACAGACTGATGTTCCACATTCGGTGCACAGTTTGTAAGCTTTCCTGGTAAATCCGAGTTGTTCTGCACACATGGGAAAAAAGCCAGAAGGGCCTGGTGAAGATGACTAATTACACAAACGCTATTAAACTCTTTTTCTTCTGAACACACTTTGGTAGTACAGAGGGTTCTGCTTTCTCTTGCACGTGAAATTTACCCAGACTTCACACAGCCCTCCACTCATAAGCCATTTTTTCATAACTTCAGAACTTCATAAATGAAGAATTTATTTTCATACATACACATGGACACAAAGTAAATATGAATTAAGACATGAGATGAGTTCAGTCAAATGCAACGTCACACAGTGTCTCGTTTGTTTTAATGAATTTCCCATCTGAATAGCTGCTGGTAAAACAAAATGCCAGATGTTTATCTTAATAGCAAGGTCTGATGCTAGACTTCAGTTCTGCTGTGCCTTGCTCTCTATGGACAGAAGCACACAAGAAATCCTGATGAGAGGAAGCTACTTGCTACTCCATGCCCTCTTTATTAAGTGAAAATCCAGCCTTTTTTTTTTTTTGTTAATTTACACTTAGATTACTTTTTTGTTGTTGTTCTTACACTGACTTTTATAATGTATCTCAAGGGTTGAATAACTAAGTATCATTAATTTTGGAGAAAGTGTAATCATATTAATGATACGAACTAGCAGCCTATTAGATTGTAAAAGGAGTTATCTTTAAAGAGGAGAAATCATATTCTATTCTTTTGCCACTCTGTAGACTTCCATAACTAGATATTCCAGTGCTTTTCCTACTCGGCTCAGTACCTGTCTCCACATTTAATGAACCAGCAGAAGCACCATTGCCACTTATTTGCCACAGTGATTAGCACTGCTTCAGTTGACATTCTGACACTCAAAGTACTCTCTCTAGTATTCAGTAACCTGTTGAAAAGCATGGGACAACTCATACAAGTTGCCTGATCTTCAGGTACACATCCCTGGGTAGGTTTACAGTGAATTATCAGCTAGAAGATTATTTTTAAATCCACAAAATCAGTGTTTATGATGAGGAACTAGGAGATGTACGTTATGGATGAGAGACACGTGGCCACCAGGAAACGGCTTAAAGTCACTGTGAATTATTGCAAGTTACTGTGAATCACCTGAGCAATAATTGGCTCCGTTCCTGGAAAATCCCCCAGTTCTTCATATCAACTTACTATTAATAAACAGGTAGTGCCAGAAAAATGGAATGCATGCAATAAAGGGGATGGTATATCCTCTAACAATCTTTTTTTTTTAATACTGGGGAAAACAAAAACTAGGTGGAAAACAACAAATTTAATGTAGCACAAAACAGCACTGGCTCAACTAATGAAACACCCATCAGTTCAGCTGCATTTTTTTGAAGGCAAAAATAACTTGTAATACTGCATCCATTAATTCCCTGGGTGATCAAGGACAATCACTCAGCTTGGGCCATCACTGCAGCACAGTCCCTAGTGCAAAGATGAGCGGTAACACGTCTGGTTCACTTTGAATGTCTTTAACATCAGATAAGATTGTCCCTGCTCACATGCTCCTTTCTCTTTTTTTTTTTTTTTTTGCCTTTTGAATGGCAACTAGATGTAGACAGAACTAATGTCTAGAAGGTGACTTAAAGAGAATCTGCTCCCCAGGTGTAAGAGCTTTATTAGTCGTCTTTGTCTTCATTGCCAGACCCAGGAGAGTCTGAATTATTTTTCTAAGTAGACAAAGGAGTTTCTAAGCGGTTCTGGAATGGCTCTACATGTACAGCTTTCCCAGTTCAACCCCAAATTAATTAGCATTCCTTCTCTTACTGACAGCAAATACACTTTGATTACAAAAAGAAAATGTAAAAATGTCAATAAGCTATAAAGTTGAGGGATTAGGAGGAGTTAAAATTTCCTGATGGAGTAACCAAATATTGGAAATATAGTCTAGCCTAAAATGTTCCTTGTTTGAATCTCCCCAGAAGGTCACAGGTTTTCAGAGACTGGGCTGTTCACAGTTACCAAGCACTGGATATCTACACAGACTGCAGGAAAAGGAAACTTTTATGATGTATCAAATGCAAAAACATATGGAACTGAGTACATGTGATCCATACCTGAGACAAAATCCTATTAATATACTAAAAGGCCCATCTCTTTGCTATTTTTTCCTTGATATTCTCGGGTGTCGTTGTTTTTTAAGACACAGTATTTTACACGCAGCAGAGGAATCTCTCTACTCTAGAAAGCATACTATAAATATATTATATAATGAGAGAAATTAATAAAATACTGGTGTAAAAAAGGATTGAAATTCACATGTTAAAACAACATCAAACCCAGCAGGGATAAAATAGCCACTTAATTAACACCACCCTTCACACAGCTTGCTCTGTGAAATTTGACTAGGTAGCCACATGGAATTTGGGACTGGAAAATGCAACCTACTTCTTCAGGATTAAAAAAGTAACTAAAAATCACCAGGTTGAATTCTGAGGTAAATCTAAGCTACTCTAAAGGGTATTTAAGCTGTAGCAGCTCATATTGTGCTGCTGCACCACAGCCAGCAGCTAACACCCGCCCAGTCTGTTGCTTGCATCCATGCAGTGAGGTGAGGGAAAGAAATGAAGGGACAAAAAGAAGAACAACTTACAGATTGAGATGAAGACAGCATTCTGTGTGAAGGAAAAAACTCCAGCAAGTGATGCAAAAGCACTCACTCACTATTCCTATGAGCAAAATGATGCTGGTCCAGAGTTACAGCTCCAGAAAATTTCCCCCAGTGTCGCTGCTGAGCAAAAAGCTGCATAGCATGAAATATCAATGTGGTCAATTTAGGCCAGCTGTCCTGGCTGTGTGCAGCCTCTTTGCTCACCTCTAGCCAGTTTGCTACAGGTGTAGAGTGAAAAACAGAGAAGTCCTTGATGCTGTACAAGCACTGTTCAGCAGCAAAAGCATTGGTGCTTTATCAGTACAGTTTTGGTCACAGATCTAAGACATGGTACCATGTGGTGCACAAGGTAGGAACTCAACTCTCTCAGTTAGACCAGAGTGACAGTATGTCATGAAAATCTGATTGGATAGGAGGGAGAGAAGAAGCAAAGTTGTTCAGCAAGCAACTTATGGAATGAAACTGCTACTCTAAAGTAAATGAAGTTCATAGAACTTCAAGATAAAAAATGTCAGAAAATGCCTATTACAGGAGGCAGCAGATAGCAAAAAGATGAGTGAAGTTAGAAGTTAAGGCAGAATACATCCTGTGTTTCATTTTCTCACGCTTTCTTTTGGACTTACAAATGAAGATGTTTCACTCATTTAAGCACCTTTGTCAGACTGCTGTTCTGAAGAACCCAGTACAGTATAAGGAAATTGATGCTACATATTTTATGCCATCTTAGATCTATCTTACAGCTAGATGTGGCTAATAAGTGAGCCTTCCTATTTCATTTGGAGCGTAAATGAAGTACAACATTCCTGAAAAACAATGGAATGCATGAATGCAAACTGGAACGAGTCTAGCGAGGTGAACATAGCTCACTTATATAATGCATGAAGTTTAAACACACTTTAATACCAAACTGAGGAATGGATATTACAGTGGCCATGTGAGTAATTCTGCATGAAAGAAACAGCAGGAAGATTTAAAAAAATATGTGTTGACACCAGAAGTATTCCTCAGAGAAGTGGCCAACAGGTTTAACTGCTGGCATAACCAGCATACTGAGATGAATCAGCATGAAAAAGCAGTACACACCAGGTAGTGACTGGCCAGCAGGGAGAGGGAGGCGATTGTCCTCCTCTACACAGCTCTTGTGAGGCCCCATCTGCAGTGCTGCAGGCAGACGCAGAGCTCTTGGAGAGGATCCAGAGAAGGACACTGAGATGATCAGAGGGCTGCAGCATCTCTCCTATGAGGAAAGGTTGAGGGAACTGGGCTTGTTTAGATTGGAGAAGAGAAGGCTCTGGGGTGACCTCATCGTGGCCTTCCAGTGCTTGAAGGGAGCTTATAGATAGGAGGGGGAACGGCTGTTTGTGAGGATGAATAGTGATAGGACAAGAGGGAATGGTTTGAAACTGAGACAGGGGAGGTTTAGGTTGGAGGTGAGGCACTGGAACAGATTGCCCAAGGAGGCTGTGGATGCCCCATCCCTGCAGGCATTCAAGGCCAGGCTGGATGTGGCTCTGGGCAGCCTGGGCTGCTGGTTGGTGACCTGCACACGGCAGGGGGTTTGAAAATAGATGATCATTGTGGTCCTTTTCAACCCAGGCCATTCTGTGACTCCAGTATCCCTCTTTATCCTACTGCCAAACTGAGAAAAGTAAATGGTACCATATACATACAGAACTAGACAAGGCAGGATGTTTATATCAGTCAGATTACAAATTTATGAGAATGACATCCATACACTTTTTCCCACTGGACTTCATACGTGTCTTATTTTAAAACTACTGCATGTGATGCCTTAGCCCGTTGTTTCCAAACAGTGTTAATTAAATCTCCTTGATAGACCATTTATTTTATAAAACTATGTAAACTTTTGTAACAGAACCAGCATTTAGATGCTGCACACAAAAATCTGTCAAAGAATATACAGCGGTCGCTCCAAAAGTAATGCCTCGTATTTATTTCCACGGAAGCTACAATAGATGCAAAGAGGGCAATAACACTGTATTGTATACTGTATTGTATACTGTATTGTATTACTTTTCAGAAAGGGTGGTCAGGCACTGGAATGGACTGCCCAGGGAGGTGGTGGAATCACCGACCCTGGGGGTGTTCAAGGAAAGACTGGATGTTGCGTTGAGGGACATGGTTTAGTAGGAGCTATTGGGAATAGGTGAACGGTTGGACTGGGTGATCTTCTAGGTCTTTTCCAACCTTAGTGATTCTATGATTCTATGATTCTATGAACACTATTTGACAGAGCAGGTTCTTAGCTACACAGCACTACTTTTCCACAGTCACCTCCATTAGCTATGCCTTTTTGCCAGAGATGAACAAGAGCCTGCATGCTGCGCGTGTGACAATCTGCACCAGCAGAGGTGACCCACTGTCACTGTCACCTCTGCTGAAACTCACCACCTACCGCCTCCCTGTGCTGACATCTGCTGTTTGATCTCCACAAACATTCAGCAAGTAGTGACGAATGTCAGTGGATGCCATTTTTTCCACATGGAGGAATTCAATGACACACTTCTCTTCATCTGCACTTCCATGCCAGACTCCATTTTGTCAGAGTGCCCCTCTGCTGCCATCTGTCACATGGCAACAAAATGTAACTGGATATCGGTGGGAAGGTTCGGCATCGACTGCCATAACACCAACATCTGCTTCTGATATCATGGGCCAGCATAACAGAACTGGAGGCATTACTTTTGGAGCAGCCCACATATATAAAGTATTTATAAAATGCATGCACATACTAATATGAATTATACTGAGTCCAGTGAGTACAGCTGGGACAAGAATTCATACGTAAATATATATCATAAATGACATTCTCGGCTCGATGAAATATACCCACCTTACCTGAAGGACCACAGGACACTCTTGAATTTTCACTTCAGTCCCTTTACACACAGTTGGCTCTCTGGGCATTGCAGTTGCTGATGACAGGCTTAAGTCATTCATCTGGTGAAAGTTCCTAACAAAAAAATAGCTGGTGCTATGTTAAAATACCACATATTGGGCCTTTTTTTATGGCAATGTGGTGGATTATGCTTTTCTTAACTGCTTTTTACAGCTGAAGAACTTGGGCAAAAGCTTTGTCCAGTTTACTTTCACGCAGAAAGCTCAGGAAAAAAGTTATCTGCAGAGTGACAAACACATCATCCATTATCCTGGGTGTCCAGTTTCAGATTTGTCCAGTAATCTACATCTCTTTAGTACATTTTGCATTAAATAATCCTGTCAAATTACTGAGCTTTTTGAAAAGCACCCATCTCAGAATTTTCCCTCTCTTCATGAAGAAAACTTATAAACAAGGTAATAATTACTTGGCCTCTTGAAAAGTGGTTGCAAAAACAAAGGAGGAAAAAGTCGCATTGGTTGGGCAAAGTTTTGGTTGTTCCACCATAAACAATATTAAAACCCTTTGTCTAGATAACCAGGCAGTGATACTTCAGTCCTGTATTGCATCTTTTGATGCCTTCAAGGTACTTTGTATTAATTTTAGATTCTATCCATACACATTTTAATCTGAAAGGATTTCTGAAGCTCAAAAAAAAAAAAAGGCCTAAATTTTGCCACAACATAAAAATGCAAGACTGCATTGTTTTCTGTATTAAAAAGAAAATCGACTTTAACCAAGTTCATGTTCTTCACATTTCTCTCACAAGCATTTAGATCACAACTTCTGCTTGATGTGTACAAGTATACCCTACATTTTCATTTTCATTTTTGTATTCCAATACTTTTATTTATATTCATCTTAGATTAATCAAAAGCAACAACTCATCCAACCATATTTCATTTTCCAAAAAGAAGCCACTGCAACAGATGCAAGTATAACATGGCAGAAACTTGCTTAGCTAAATGAAATTTTGCCTGAGATGTGGTAGCAATTTGGCAGTGAGGCAGCTCATCCAACATGTACAGCTGCAACCAACACACGATTCTTAGTTTTGCAATAACAGCCAAACTATTGTCTCTGAGAAACAAAAGGATTTAATACAGGAAAAAAAAAAAAAAAAAAAAAAAAAAGGATTTTGGATGCTACACAGGAAAAAAAAAAAAAGGAAAAAAAAAAGGTAGAAAAAAAATAGAAGGGAATGTGGTGCTGTTTTTGAGAAGGAACAAAATCAAAAGGTATTGAAGAAGGTAAAAACACCTTTTTGCCTTCTTATTAAAATTGGTGTGCTTTAAAAAGGGGTGATTTTGGTGGCCACTGATGAGTTTTCTTTGGATTTCAGTTTTTCTGCAAATAGTTGCAGAAGTTGAGATACAAAGAAAAGTTAGATTAACAGAAGAGTATAGAATAATTTGAAAATATAGCCTTAGCTATGTAAGTCGTCAGCGCTGTGAACTTGTTTTGAGTTACAGGAGACTCAAAAAGAACGCCACCATTGCAGTCAGACACTTTTCTCTATTCAAGACCACTACAGGAAGATAACATTTCTATGTCACAAGTCCACGTGGTGGTTTAATGCATATTCTGTCTGCTGCTGCAGTGGACTGTTATTTCTTATGGGGAAAAAAAAGTCAAGAAAAGTAGTAGTAGAAGAGTAGTAAAGGTCATAGCAAACCACAAAACTACTGCCACTTCAAGCATGTTCAGAAAAGCAAATGATGCACACATTCTGACATTTGTTCTCTGTTTTTGAAAAACACAGTGCCTGGGATTCTTCAAAACTAATCTGAGCATCCGTTAACAGTACAGTATTTGTACTTGACATCTTGATCCTAAGATCACTCCTAATGTTGGGAAAGCTTTAAAGCAAAGTGCACTTCATGTATCTGTCCAACAGGCCACAGTGAAATAACTATGATTCATTCACAGGATAGGAAGAAATTTCCTTGATATTAGTCTTGAAAGCAATCTGTCATTAGATAGGCACATTAGCCTTGTTCAAATTCCTTTGTGAGATTCTTTGCAGGAAATAGTGACTAATAAAGTAAGGAAATGATAGAAGAATATTGAGACCCTATTAAATCATTAAACCTAATTGTTTCTCAGATACAATAAAGGCTTTGAACAGTTAGACAACAGCCTATGAAGCTGCATTTATATTTTAAGAAATAAGAAAGTCTGCCTTCATAAACGTTGAGTTGTAAAACATAAGCTAAACTACAAACTTCAGTTGTCATTCTTTCCAAAGCTGGTGTGACTGATTCCCATCAGGTGTCTTTTCCAATACAACCTCAGTCTTAAGAGTGTAGAAGCTTATATTCCGAAAACAAGGCCTGGGAATGCAGGATTTTTAAAGCACAGGTCAAACTCAAACTCCTATCTTGCACTTTGTTAAATCCTGCAGAGAGCTTTGGTGGAGGGCTGGATAAAGAGCTGAATTTCACATTGATAAAACGCTCTGCAAAGTGTTATATATCAACATTAGTCTTCAGTGTCTCTCCATTTTATGGCCCAGGTTTCTAACTTCCTTCTGAGAGATAAATTAGAAAAGTAAATATAATGTATGTTCCTGGACAAGAAGGTAGATCAGGAAGGATGGATGAAAAATAGAAGAAAAAGAAAAAAAAAAAAAAGGAAAATGGGGGAATTGGATGGGAAAATGATTTTCTAGAAAGTATAAAGGTATTGTCTTGTGATTTTTAGTAGTTCTTCACTTTCAAATTATTTTTTCTCCTTGTTCCCTGGGGAATCCATTGCTTCCACCAGATTCATGAACACATTCTTGCTGGAAGAATTTGTATTTTAAAAAGCAAGCTTTTGCTTTAAAGTTTATCATTGTGAATTGTTAAAATAAGGCACTGAATGAATACTTACCACTCATAAAATTGATAAAATATGTATTCTGCAATGAATGGCAGCTTTTTCATTCTCTATAGCGCACTCAGGATTTCAGCCATATTTTTTTTCCAAGTTTTTTTTTTTTTTTGAGTACTAGGAGGTTGTGGTGAGCTGGGGCTCAGCCTCTTGATCTAAGTAACAACACTAAGACTAGAGGGAATGGCATCAAGTTGCATCAGGGGAGGTTCAGGCTGGATATTAGGAAAAACCTCTCTGAAAGAGCGGGCATGTGCTGGAACTGGCTGCCCAGGGCCGTGGTGAAGTCACTGTCCCTGGAGGTGTTCCAGAAATGCGTACATGTGGTACTAAGGAACATAGTTGAGTGGGCAGTACTGGTAGTAGGTGGACAGTTAGACCAGATGATCTTAGAGATCTTTTGCAACCTTAATCATTCCACGATTTTATGATTCTACTACCTTCTCCTTTTTCACTTTAGAGATATGAGAAGCTCCCTTTTTATTAATTGTGGATATCAGAGAAAAACTGGCTAAAAGACTGATCTCTCAGTTTGTCTACAGCATGGACAAGCAAGTCATAAAAACAGTAGCTCATGTGGACACCCAGAAGTTGGCACTAGAGGTAGGCACACAGATGGCTCGCATGAGTCTCCCTGGACACTTGGAGAGCCTGGCAGACAGTGTCAGGCCTTTCCTTTTGCTATGAGTCACTTCCTCACATTCACATGCAAGGAGCAACTACACATGCAGTTGCTGCACAGGAATTTTATGGAGCCATTTTTAAGCAAGAAGCAAAATTATCCTCTTCAGCCTTCATAGAACTGTGTGTTGCATCTTTCCTTAGCAGGTAAAATCCCTTCTATTAGTCATGCTCCATGGGATGCCACTCAAAGAGACCTAGACATGCCCTAGCAGTGCCTCCAGGTGAACCTCATGACGTTCAACAAATCCAAGTGCAAGGTCTTGCACCTTGGTTGTGGTAAACCTGCACTATCAGTACAAGCTGGAGGATGTAAGGATGCAGCACAGCGCTGCCAAAAAGGACTGGTGGATGGTAAGATGAACACGAGCCAGCAGTGTGCCCTCACAGCCCAGAAAGCCAACAACGTCCTGGGCTGCATCAAAAGAAGTGTGGCGAGTAGGTGGAGGGAGGTGATCCCCCCCCTCTACTCTGCACTGGGGAGACCTTACTTGCACCATTGTGTCCAGATATGGAGTTCTCAGTACAGAGGAGATGTGGATCTGTTGGATTGCATCCAGAGGAGGGCCACAAAAATGATTCAAGGGACAGAACATCTTCCCTGTGAGATCAGGCTGAGAGAACTGAGGTTGTTCAGTTTGGAGAAAACTCCAGGTATACCTGAGAGCAGCTTTTCAGGCTCCAAAGAGGTGCTATAAAGCAGGAAAGTGACAGACTCGTTAGCAGGCTCTGCTGTGATAGGACAGGGGAAATTGGTTTTAAACTCAAGGAGGGGAGATTTAGACTGGATGTAAGGAAGAAGATTTTTACAGTAAGGGTAGGGAGGCACTGGAACGGGCTGCCCAGAGAGGTGGTGGATGCCCCATATCCTTGGAGACAATTCAGGTCAGGCTGGACGGGGCTCTGAGCACCTGACGGAGCTGTGGGTGCCTCTGTTCATGGCAGGGGAGCTGACATAGACGGCCTTTAAGGGTTCCTTCAAACTCAAACGATTCGATGATGCTGTGAACATGTAAGAATACACCGCCATCTGTTGTTCCATGCAGTAACTGCAGCTATTTTCTACGATTAGTATTTCTACAACGAACCTCACAGCCCTCTGCCCGCCTCTGCTGATTTAACAGCTGACTGTTCAACTGTTTTCAGGAAATGCCGGGCTATTCTTACTTCACATTAAAGTAGGTTAATGAATTCCAATGAACTTAGGCAGTTAGATGTTGAAACGAGCATAATGCTTTAACTTTCCAGCAGTGGACTCGGTAAAGGATTTATGGGAACCATGTCACTGAACAAAGGGTGATTTCTATAACTGTTAGAGATTAACTGTTAAGGTGGCTAATCACTTGGCTGCTGAGAAAAATCAGTGCATTCAATGCTGTCGCTGCCACTTAAAGGCCTTGACTCTTACCTGGATACTAAAAGGAACTAAATGGCCTGCTGTGGAAACAGTTTATAATCTGCAATACAGAAGAACCTGAACAATGATGACCTTTCTCTAACACACGCTTTTTCTAAACTTCTAACATGAAATGTCTAACAAAGGATTTTATATTTATACATTAAAATTTTCCTGATTTCTTTTTCCTTTCAAAGTCAGCATTTAATCTCTTACTGACCAAGAAAATAAAAACAAAAGACCCATGCAAACCAAAAATCTTTTAACCCCAAATAATATGCATGGCACCTACAGTCTTCTACTTTATTCACTGTAGCTGTATTGCATTTTTCTTTGACTAATAAAAGTCACATACAATTAGCACATGAGGTACGAAGTGCTAAAAAAAAATTGATTGCAATCCAGAGAACCATGACTCTTTTACTGTAGCTGTCTGCATTTGATACTTTGCCTTTCCCTTCTCATAGACACATCTGATGGGAATGGTTGTGGTGCAAATTACAGTTCTCAAGAGAAGAGCAAAAGTCTGTGGTCAGTGGAAATTTAACACTGTCTACCAACAGTATTTTTCAAAATTATTTTGCTTCCCCCTTTCTGATTAAATATCTTCTGCTTTAATTTCACCATCCTCACCTTTGCTATTCTTTATCTTTTGCTGCGGTCTCTATTTTACTCCCTCTGGTCTTGGTGTAGATCTTCTTGAAAACTTGACAAGGTATCACTTAGCATGTGAAAATGACAGAAAAGAAGAGGTACAAATACTTCAACAATGATGCCAGCTTACTCTTGGCATTTTTCATTAATAATGTGTAACAGTCACTATAGAAATTCCACAGTGAGAGCTATGTGTATCTGCATGCTATGCTAAAATTTATGAATCGTGGTTGCCAATACGACTGTTCTGGGTTACTTACAGATAATGATCTAAATTATCTTCTGCATTGTCTGTTGTCCCTTTTTTCTCCTCCAGTTCCTTATTCATTTTCTTCTTCAAAAGCAGGAAGTTGGCGTACAACTGTATTTGACACACACTATGAACACAAGGACACATAAAGTTATTATGTACTAAATCTCTTTTGTTACCACTGTAATGATTCAGTTACAAAACACTGCTAAAGCATTGACTGAAATGATTTTGTATTACTGTACAAAATTACTGAGAATCCTTTTTTTTTGGTTTTGTTTTGTTTTAAGGAAGCTTGGTGATTTTGAACATTTATCCCAACTTTCCATTCTTCAGAATATTCTTTAACTTATAAGATAGAGTTATGACTTTTTTTCTCTATCTAAATCCTAATATCCAGATCTGAGACAAATATACTAGCAACACTACGGCATTATTCTAGATGCACGTCATAGGAGATTTGAATCTATTTTATGCATCTCAGCTTTTTTAATTTTTGGCACCTGAAGATCCCAGAATTATCCATAACTAAGCAGATGTAGATGAATGCAAAACAATGCTCTGGGCCAATGCACCCCACTCTACATTTCCCATGACTACGGGCTCCGAGCAGCTATTGTTAGAGCACAGGGACACTATCAGACTACACAACAGAGAACATTCTGGCTCTTAAGAATGGCTGGAGGAATTGCTCTCTGCGTATGATATTCAAAACAGTTCTTGTTCAGAGGGTGGAACACCACTTGCTGCCACTTGGGAGTGCCCAGCTGTCTTGCTGAAGAAGTGCTACCCCAATTCACCATACCAAAAGAAATGACACAAATTAGAAATACTTTGTGGTTGCACAACTGCAGATGGGAAACATAGATACAAGTTCCTCCTCTCAGAAACCGTGGTATGTATTTTCTGAAAACTGTTCTGGTAAGAGAAACTGAATTTAGGCATCTGGGAGGCTAATTCTGTATATAAAGTTGTATTACATGTTTTATATAAACATGGCATAAAATCTACGACACACATCATGCAAATTCCTGCTAGTATTTGAAGAGGCTAGGGAGGTCATGCATTTATTACTAAATGTAAAAAAAAAATTTTTTGCAGACCATGATGCTACTTAATATGAGAAGGTATCTATCTGCTCTAGGAACGACAACAGCAATCTTTTGTTTAGGTACAGTATTGGCAGCATTCAGATGATGTACTGTGAGGCAACATGGAATTCTCTTGTTTTTGATTTATTACAAAATCTGTAATCACAGTCAAACTGTGTTTGAACCTCTTTCAGAAATATTCACTTTGAGAAGTTTGTGTTTCTCTTTGAGAAAAGAGGGACGATCTTTTGATTCCAGAAAAGCAAACAGGAGCCTTCTCACCACAGAATCTGAGTACACTGATGTATTAAGGTGAAAGTGACATTAATAGTGCTTTTATTAAAGAATATGAAGCGCTTAAAGTCAGCGAAAAGGTCATATAAAGTAAATCACATTTGAAGTGATACAGTGTTCACTTTAAAACAATAGAGGAAACAACCTTTGTGATCATTGTCTTGGGAACACAGACAGAACATTGCACCTCCAGAAGAACTCTGAAAACAAGGTAGCTGCCCATTCTCAAACCCCACCTTCTACTTGATGAACTTGTGGTTTTCAAGTATATTGTTTCAGGAAATTGAACCCAGATAAAGTTATGTAAAAACAAACAGTAGAACCAATAAACTAAGCAACAAATGAAAACAAAAAGTAGCAGAATAATGCCACTGCTCAAATCTATAGAATAGCTGCACAGACAGCTGGGCTGTTACCGTTACAGAAGTAGCTGATGACGGAGCAATGGGGGACTTTTTCTGCTGGCTTTGTTGAAGGAGAAACCAGTATAGGACTGTACATTCATGCCTTGAGTCTACTGCATACGTTCTTGAGGTTCTTTTCCCTTGACATTAAGTGTATCTGTTGACTGAAACAAAAAGCAGAGAAACACAAGAGATAAAGGCAACTATTCTAGGAATTTTAACATGAAACAAAATTCAACAAATTTACAAGGAAAAAAAAGTCAGATGACTCCAGAATACATAGAAGGCAGAGGTGCAGAGGCTAGAACAATTCATTAATGCTCCATGTAAGAGGAATTATCTTAAGAGCACTGTATTTGCATTTTAGATATAGTAGAATGAACTAATTATGAAATGTATGCGTCAAAGATTTCAATTTCAGGCTTGACTTTACTTTGGAGATTAATTTTTTACTTTATCATTTTTGCAGGCAGTTCAGTGGACAGCCTTATTTGAATGTTACTCATTGTTCAGTGATGTATGAAATGTACTTAATCAATGTGAAGAAAGTAATATTAAATTATTGTCAGAAGCATCAAATGTTCTAAAAAGCCTCAAAAGGAAGGTCAAAAGGTAACAGTCCTGCAAACAGTATGTGAAACAATGTATTTAACTTATTCTTTACAGCCAACTTTTTCCATGGTATATAAACAATACTTCTGTTACATACAACTAAAATGCAAAGTGCATTTTTTTATCCTATTGATTAAAAACATCACATACATAACAAATAATTTTGCAGTGCTTTCCTAAGAGAAATTTAAATAGCAATTTAAGAATAGACGTGCCTTTCAAATGGCTGACTGCAAAAACTTTTGACCATTAAGTCATTTGTCATTGTGTCAGTTATTACAGAATCACAGAACCACAGGGGTTGGAAGGCACCTCTGGGGCTCATCGAGTTCAACTCCTTGCTAAAACAGGTTCTTGGACACAGGTAGGTGTCCAAGTAGGTCTTGAAGATCTCCAGAGAAGGAGACTCCACAACCTCTGTGGGCAGCCTGTTCCACTGCTCCGTCACACTGTCAGTAAAGAAGTTCTTCCCTGTGTCAGCATGGAACCTCCTGTGTTCCCATTGCCCCTTGTTCTACTATTGCTCACTGCTGAAATAGAGTCTGCCCTCACTGACTTGACTCCCACATTTCAGATGTTCATAAGCAGTGATGAGATCCCTCTCAGCCTTTTCTTCTCCATACTGAACAGTCCAAGGTCTCTCAGCCTTTCCTTGTATGGGAAATGCTCTAGGCCCTTAATCATCTTTGTCACCCTCTGCTGGACTCATTCTAGGAGATCCCTGTCTTTCTAGAAATGGAGATGCTAAAACTGGACACTGTTCCTGATGTGACCTCACGAGAGCACAGTTCAGGGGGAGGAGAACCTCCACTGACCTGCTGGCTGTGCTTTTTTTAGTATATCTTATTCTTTACAGAGTAAGGAAATTGCCAACAAGGTCAGTTATATCAGTAATTCACTCTCTGCAAGTATTGCAATCCTCTCTTTATAAAGATTAAAACACGATCTTAATTAAAACAACCACATGAACCACTTCTTTCCTTTTTAAACTTTTCAGAGCCACCAACACAGTGACAATCATCACCTTAGTTTTATCTAAAACAGCTAACATAAGAAACTGTTCATCTAAGGGCTATGAGTGGGAAACACACTTATTTTCAAGCAGCAGTACCAGCACATCATCCTGCACAGCTCCATTTGAATCACACACAGGATTTCCAGCCCTGTCCAAACGGTCAATGGCCACCTTCTAAGAGCATTTTCACAGTGGGTGCAATAGGTTAAAATGTCCTGGATATAAAGCCAGAGCTCTCCCAACACTACTGCAGACTTGAGTTCAGTGGGTTGGGTTAGTGTGAAAGAAGATGGTAGGTGTTGACAGCTTGAGGTAGCACGGAGAATCATGTCTTCAACTACAGAATCTATTTCTTTTCCTTGAATATACAAATATAGAGCCAATTTAGGAATTTAATGAGTATATTCAGTTTCATGTACGTCCTTAAATTATATTTGATTTATCACTTGAATGACTTTAACAGAATATTCTGCCATAGTTGTGTCATAATGATAACTACACTGACACAAAGAGATTCAGCATATTTAATTTTCTCCTTAGCTTTTTTACTACATAAATCTCAGGTTCATAAAACTTCATGGAATATCAGATGTATTTCAGTTACTCATCCAGGATAACTGTGAAATTCCTAGAATAAAAACTGAAGTTGAGGGAGTTTCTTCTTTGAAATATTTGTTTTATGTTAATAGAGAGACTTTTTTTGTCTTACACATCTTTACTACTGCAACAAAAAAGAAAACAACTCTTAGTGACATTGGGGCTGTATGTGAGAACTTTGCTCATAAAGTGCAACAGAAGGAGATGTATATGTGTGCATGTATACACATATATCTATGCATACAGCCAATTGAGTAGATAAGCAGTTTTGACTCTCAAGCTATAGAAATGAAAGTTCTTGGCCACCTTCTCTTTGGGGATTTCATATACCCTAGATTCTGATATATGGAAATCTAGGCTATAGAACTGGAATCTAGCACTTAGCATTCATTATACATACAAAGAAAAAAGAAGAAGGAAAAAGAATCTCCTGATTCTCTGAATCTGAATCTCTATTTAGATGCAACATCAGATGCGATCTTGATATTATATCTAAGTTTTGGAAACTAACACTGAGTTTTCTCTGCTGCTACTGTTACCAAATGCATACGGGGAATAGTTCAGAAAGTAATCACTACACTTTCTAAATGAGGGAATTTAAAATACCTAAAATTAGTGAAGAGTTCTTAATCAGGAGTTTTTGATAGCATTTCAGAAAAGGAAGACAACAGTTCTTCTTTTCTTTCATCAATATACAGAAACTTCATGAGCCCAGAAAAGGAGCTGTATGGAGACAAGGAGATTGTATAGGGTCTGCAAAACGACCTTTCCATGTCAGCCTCACCAAGCACTTGCAGATACAGAAAGTAGTCAGCTAAGGTAAAAGAAAAGTAGGCAGGCAGGAGTTGGATTATGGCCCACACTTTGATACCGTACAGTACTGTACTGTTTACAGTAGGAATCAGTAGTCACAAGAAAGTCCATACTGTGAATATCCTGATGATAGCCTGAGGACATTTTTCCAAACATACTTGGAAAAAAAAGTGTCACTTCCTTCAAATCCCAGAAAGGAGAACATAGGGATCTCCAACCTATCTGTCTCATTCCAGGCTAGCAAGAATCACCCCAGGATTAAACAGCTGCACTTTCAGCCAAACCAAGATGAAAACTTAATTTGTGCATAGCATTAAAGCTGATGATGCCCTAGGAAAATCCAACATCCCATGTCACAGTACAGTGAAACTCAGAGATTCAAATGAACTTTTTAAATTATTTGAATTATGAAGAACTGCTGTGCCAATTTTAAATGGCTTTAAATTGCTTAATAGGCAATTATTTTTACTATCAAAATAGTCCTTGGGTTGAAGATGCATAGGACAACACTCAGATGCTTATATTACACCTTATATGAAAGCAGAACTCAAACTCACTCAAAGAGAAGTCCTAAATTCTTTGTCTTGTACTAAAGTCTGGAAATGTAAGCACAAAATCTTTCCATTTAATACATATATTTTATATAATCATTGAAACCACATCCAAAAAACGTTCAAAATCTGACTTAAATGACAAAAAACTAGTTCATTACTATTCTTATCTTGGCTTATTTAATCTATTATAGCTCACAGCACAAAGATTTATAATCTTAATCTTGATTTAAGCAGTTAATACATGAGTTTACAAGCCGTCCTACTAAATCGGTGAGATATGACAGTATCTATTTCGAGCAAGATTAGATAAATTAGTTACAGCTCATAATCAGAAAAAAAACATGGGTTTTAAATTATCGAAAGTGGTAGAAGCAGGTTAGATAAAAATCACATTTGTGATGGATTTTCCTCATTATTATCTTCTCAACGTGGGAAAAAAAGATTTTACAGCCTATACACCAAAAAAGTCCCACAAAGCCCAGTGTAGTTCTGAGCCTTTTAGAACACCATAGCATTTTAAACAGCTGTTCTCTCTTACTCCAAACAACAGAGTCATAGATATAAATTCACAGAAATTCACACAGGTTTCTCAGTAACACTTACATGCAACTACAATTAGCCAAGATAATACCTGGGAGAGGTGCTAGGTTTGGTACAGGAGCTAAGACTGAAACTCATAGTATGAACTCTTCATAAGTATGTAATGTTCAGAATAAGTTGCAGATTTAAGTCACTGCGTGTTTGCATACTTCCATTAGTTTTGGAATGGTGGCAATGTAGTATCTGAAGCCATGAATAATGCTGAAGTTATGCTTTGCAGATGTTAGAGCTATAGCAACAAGTTCTATTGCACTTGAATTTTGTGTCACATTTCAAAGTTTCTCAGTAATACAGAGGAGGTAATCCAGGCAACATGGAATTTCCAACTATTATTTAACCTGGCACTGGAGTAAAAGATGTTGAAAAAATGACGATTATTTCAGTTAGGAAGCTGTACTTATTTATACCTGTGCCATTTTTAACTCCTTGAGCTACCAGCTATTTCTTCTGACTGAAGCACTGTCTGTAACACATCAGCCAGTCATAAATCTACATACGTTGTTACCTGAAAATTAATCCTATCTTTACTTCTGCTTCTAACGGCACAAAGTAGCAGCTCTTGAATCAGACACGAAGTAGCATATCTAAAGTCAAAAGGTCTTTGCAGAAAACAATATCATGCTGGCAAATTTCAACACAAAGTGGATGTTATATCAACTTATAAACTTTTATAACTGCGTTCTACAAAACTAATGTATTTTAAACAATGATGGCATCAATGACTACAATTGTTATGACAAGACGTGCAAAAAATATTTGTCGTTGCAGAATTACATGCAGAAGTACATGATGTGTAGCATCAGGTACTGTTGAGGATTTAGAAGAATATTTTCTTTTAGCAGCACTAGGTGGAGACAGTGATTCACACAACACTTCACAACAGAAATGTTTTCTATCTGCTGTGCCATGGTTACCAGCAGCTAGCATCATTTCACTTTTCTGTTTATTACAGATTGCAGGCTTACAAAGTGTTTTAGCAGCTGCACCAAAGAAAGTAAAACAAAATTACTCCTGCTTTGAGCAGGCAGCAGGACTCCCTGAATCTCACACTCATGTATGCATATGTAAATTACACAACTTCAGGCAAGCTATGCACTGCTAGAGTTTTATTTGCAGGCTGAATATGTGTGAAATTTATTTACCAATGGTAACTTTGACAGCATCTTTACCGAGCCATAAGAAACATCCTCACCTAATTTCTTAAATTTAGTTTTTAAAACCAGAATATACACACTCATACTCGATTAAAAATCTCAGCCTTTCAGACAGCAAAAATATTTTTGAAGCTCTCAGAAAAAGAAAAAAATATCTATAGACTTTACTTTGCTTTCCCCATAGAAACAATATATTGAGCCTACCATAGGTTATTTAGTTGCCCTTCCCACAGAATGGTCTCACAATTAGCATCTGGAGAAAAAGTTTCACACATCAGTCATGAGCAGTGATTGGTATCACTGCTCAGCCCCTTTCTTTAACTTCATATGGACGAGTTCTGAACTAGTCAGGAGGCACTAGAAGAGAAAAGACAACAAAGATAATTGCACAAAACTAAACAACTGCCAAGAGACCATTCTGCAGATCTGCATTCTAAAATTTAAAAAGTGGTTTGTGATTCAAGAAGCTTAATGGCATCAAGACAACATGCTACTAGCAGACAGTGACTATGAAATACTCTGCAAATCTGACATATTTGAATTTCAAAGTTACAAAATTGGCCTGAGCTAAAATTTTATTTAGGCTGCTAAGACAAATGCAGTTGCAGTTCTTATTCTATCTCCCTGTTGTCTGAAAAATGGGATTTCTTGGCAATGAAGTTATTCCAAGTTAAAATGTTTTTAACACGCTGAACTGCAGTGTGGGCTAATTTCTTAATAGCAATCAAATTCCAAATCTTGAATTTGGCTGAGCTTAGCTGTAGCTGACTGCAGTCTATACAGACACACTAGGAGATTGCATTGAAAAGGATCCTCTTAAAAACATCCATTTTAGTCAGCAGAGTCTTTGGAAGGGTATGGCAAATTTCCCTAGCAGACTGGTGGAGTTTGGCCTGGTCAGTGAGTGACTGGAATTCACACAACCTGGGTTTTCTTCTTTGACTTTGTTTACACTGTTGCCTTTCAAACAGAATAGGAAGAGAAGATAGGTAGATTTTATATTTAACATAACTTATTTATTTATTTAATAGTTTCTAGGCCTTGCAGTGGTCCCCTGGTCTTCCTCTTCTCCAGGTTGCATTGCAAGAGAGATGCTTCAGTTCATTCGTGATCTTAGCAGCACTTTGCTGGAGTATGCCCATGTCTCTCTTGTACTGGGGGAAATCAGCAAGAAATACAAATTGGTCTCAATTGCCTGACACTGTAGTGTCAGCTGAGCATCAAGGAGATAGTTTCAAGAAGTGAATGCACTAAAATTCACTAATTCATATAACAGACAAGCCATCCATTCTGGAAAAAAAGAAAAGAAAAAAAAAGACCATTTCAAAGGTAAGGGTGCTTTTTAAGCGAGGCAGATAACCATTTCTAGAGAGGATGGTGTGCAGTCTGTAGATGTCCCACAGCCTTTTGCTTGGTACGAGGGTAAAAAAGACAGTTGGGCAGGCTGCTTGAGGGTCAGAAAGTCAACAGCTGAGCTGAGTTAATAAACCTTGTCCTCCCTGGTAAACGTTCACCAGTATTATCTATAACAATTTACCCCTGGAAGAAAAACTTCTATCATTCATATGTGCTCCTATCTGATTCAATCTAACTATCTATGGCTTAATCAGGATTACCAGTTTCTCTAGCTGTTATAGAATTAAGTTTCTTAACAGTTTTAATGAGATCATAGTCTTTGAAACTTTACCAACACTGACATTTACTCTGAAAACAAAAGCATAAATTTTGCTGACCATATAAAATGGACAGAAAAGGACTTTTGTAGGTCACATTCAGGGCACGGAGGATTTCTGTTTGTAGCTTGTGACAGATACTGAAAAATCTCCACGCTGTCATTCCAGAGTATTTTACCCCCAGCTTATAAATATTTTAGTCTTCATTGCTCGGCAAATGAATGAAAAGTCTAGCCTTTTCTCTTCCTTCTATTTTTGCAGCGACTCACTGTTCTATTCCATAATTCATTAAATTGGACTACTTATTACCACACAAGTTGAATCAATTTCCAGATTTCTAGGGAGAGTTTTAGAGACAGAGCTGTTCAGTAGAACAGGTAACTATTAAGCTGCCCACCTGTACAGCTACACAGAAACAACAGCAGTGTTGGGCTTTTTTATTGTGTTTTTTTTTTTTTTTTTTTTTTTTCCCCCATTCACAGTGATTTTGCATTGCCAGAGTCCCCATTAGCCCACCTCTGAATGATGGCTATTTCTTATTCATTCATATTAATGACAAGTCAAAAAAATATGTAGGAATTGTTGGTGCTCTGGAAAATCCAACCATTTTTGGTTTTGTATAAGGCTTCAGAAGACTGCATTCTGAGAAATTTAAGCTAAAGTCAAGTCATATTTCAAACTTGCGTGTTGCATTTACTACTTATAAAGCCTAAAAATTAATGGAAAACATCTCCACTGTAAGCCACTGAATTAATGATTTATCTATAAACACTGGTATTAATACTGCTCATAAATAACTCTCCAAATACACTTGAATATGTAAAGCATTTTGGACTGTACATGTGAGGATTGAGAGGAGAAAAAAATATCCTTTCCCCTTTGCCTATGCAAAGAATTTATAGGTAAAGTCCTTGCTTTTTGAGATTTTCCTTTTTCTTCTTGCCACAGCTCTGAGATAACCTCCATTACAGAAGTCCAACATAGCTGACAGACATTGTACACACCTGCAGAGCTACACAGCACCCACAATACTGCTTTGAACTGTACCTTTCTTTATCTCTCAGTGATGAAACATTTAGCATTCATGGTTTACTTTGGAAAGCAGAAAAGCCTTGTGCATGGCAGAATTCCATCTTTGTTCTATTTTCCATTTTTAAAGCTGGGGAGAGGAAGGACCCTACCATTAAGGAGTAATTATGTACACATTTCTATAAGGATGAGAGCAGAGAACTGGCAAAGCCTGGAAAACAAAGCCAGCATCTCAAGTAGCTATCTGGGCTGCAGGTACTCTTGAGTAAGTTGTGTAGTGCATTGCTTACATGCTACCCACATTCTTCTCATACAGTCACGTTTCTGCTCCTGGTCACAGTTTCCTCCACACACACTCAATCTATCATGCTGTGTATAAACAAAACTGCTTTTCTGGCAAATTATTTCCAGATTTCACACATAGCCACTTGTTGATAACAACTGACATTTAAAAGTTGAATGTAGCAGGAACCTAATAAGGGACAAAATCATAATGAGGCTATGTGAAGGCATGAGATAAAACAAAGAGCAGTCATTACAAAGAGAAGCACAAGGTAAGTGTCCATATGTCTAATAGGCCAGTGGAGACCAAAGCAGTCCAAGTGCTCAGCTGAAATATGAAAAATAAACACAGCAAAGGTACCAACGTGACAGCTATGCACTTGAACTCTGCAAAGGACACTAACCTCAAAACATATCCAACCCTACAGAATTGGGTTAAACTCCCATCCATGCAATCCCTACGAAACCCCCAAACAGCCGAACGCCGGCATTTTCACCTATGCTATCAGGTTATATCCAGACCTTCATCAGTCACATATTCCGTTCCAACACACTGTTACTTACATTATTTATTTTCTGAAATGTAAGGTCAGCTCTCATTTTGCATGAGTGTAATTGTATTTAAATAATGAATACCCTTAATGAAATTCTTGTTGAACTGAAACCACTGGAATAACTTCCATTGATCTCGCTGCAGCCAAAATTTGAACCATGGGTTTCAACAGCAAAAGACAAAAATCAAAATATATTATTCCAATTACTAGATTTAGTATTACTATTAGTATAACTACCAATTAGAATTACTGCTCTCCATTTAATGGAGCAAAAACCCTCATGTAGTTTTGTGAAATGAAAGGGGTTTTAGTGTTTATTAGGTATGTATCAACCTACTGGCACAATAAATACGGAAGGTAAGATATGTGCATAACAGTGATAATTCACATACGTCACTACTGCCAGGTCCCTCTAAAAAAAACAAAAAAACGAAAAAAAGAAAGAAAAAGGACAAAATAAGTCTACCTATGATGTTTATGTTTTTATAGTGAAAACTACTTAATATTCAAAGCTGTACAATGTGGGCAGAATAAACAGCTTTTTAAATCTCTCCTTTCTGTTCAGACTCACGCTGCATCGGCTGAAACACTGCATTTCAGCCCCTGAAGATCTAATGCACTGATCTGAGGCACTGTGGCTGACCTATTACAGATGATTATAAATTAGAGAAGTCCTCGTGTTGCTATAATTTTCTAGAGATTGCTTCTTAAAGCCATAAGGTGAAAAATAAATAAATAAGTGTAAACTACCATTTCCTATGTCTATGCTGGATTTAGCTCAGCTAGAAATACTATTCCGGAGCCATAAGCAGAGTGCTCAATTTATTTAGTGCCCCGTATGGAATTTACACAAGAAACAAGTTAAGTGCTCTAATACAAAATTAGAGAAGCTGTTGGATTCTGTGCTACTTACTCCTGGAAGCTCTTGTTATTTTTGTACAACGCCTGTGCTTCAATTATACCTAGATTAAATGGGGAAAATTATTTCCTTTCTTCAAAAAGATGGCAAATTCCTACTAGGCTGCGGGATATGAATATACTGTAGCAATGTCATGCAATGTAATTAAAAACCAAGAAATGCATTGCAGATAAAAGTAAACAGTTTGTACTTTTCAATTATCACTGCTTTGTTTTTGCTGTGTGAATTATTTGCAGGATTAGACTGCTTGGAAGTTGATAGTAGTGGTCTTTTCTTTCATTTTATGCCGTTCTGGAAACTAGAGGAGCCTCAGGAATTAATTGCAGCCTTCTAATAACCACAACGATGTAATGACGTATTTAAGATCACTGTTTTTTGTTTGATTCCAAATAAATTGCAGATTTTTTTTTTTCCGCTGTGATACTAAAACAATTACCTTTTTGAAAAAGGATAATTAATCCACAATTTTTTCACATTAGATCATGTATCTCTAAAGAGTGCCCACAGATTTGATGGTCTTCAGCTGCTGTGTATTTATTTTTCATTTTTTCTAGTGATGTACCGCCCCATCAGTGCTGACATTTAAATGAGTGAGTATTCAACACAAATGTGATCATTTGTATAGCATCCAATGTGGCACCATACTGAGATGATTGCTTCTGGGAGCCATCCATGGGTTCTCGAATAGGGGGGAAATGCCAGGCAAAATTTTATCAATTTACATTTTTCTGTGATTAATTTTTATGCAAATAAGGGCCCGACCGTGCTCCCATCTCACCTGAATCATGCGGATCATCAAAGACAAATTGAGCATCACTTATTTAAAAAATAGGCTTTAAACTACTCTACAGCTGTGTTGGAAAATGCTAAGAGCAGGGCATGAACTTTTCTAATATAACGGGAATATAGATAAGAAAATGCTTCTTTTTGCATTTTTGTCCACACTGTGATAAACATGAATCTTAACAAAATCCTAAAAAATGTCTTTGTTTTGTATTCTTTATGCCCTTGTAAACATTTGACCACAGGAAAATGGCATAAGGGGATTTTTCCAATTTCAGAATACAAACAAATGTAATTGGAAATAAAAAATGCATTGTTTAGCAATAAAAAATATTGCATTGGTTAGTGTACTTAAAGCAAATAGTCCATTTACATTTTTAGATAGAATTCAGGAAAACAGTGGCATGCCACAGTGGAAAAGGCCTTATATAAACAATCTCATAATGTTAGAGGAAAAGGCACCGACTCACATGGAAATGTGTAACATCTGTTTACAAATGAGCAAATTCTGCTTTATCTTAAGTATCCAAACATGTCTATATTTGCTACCACAAATTTGGAAATTTTAGTATCTGCTAAGCAATGAGCTCTTAAAGTAATTTAGATGAGTAGATTACAAGGATGGACATTTTATAATTATTAATACTAATATCAAGGAGTGTAAGTGTGAAAAAATTATCACCAACTTTATAACAAAACACTATTCCTCTTCCTGATGGAAAGAAAAACTGTTTACTTAAGGTGTTACAGAAGAAGTAGATGCCAATATTATTAGCATCAACTGTATTTTTCTGTAGCTGAAAAATATGTACAACTCAGAAATATGAACAATTGGTCCTCTAATTTTCACTTGCAATTCATAAACAGGTGGTAAAACGTGCTGTCATGAAAAATGTGCTCATAGAAAGAAGTTGAACGATGAAAAGGCAGTTCCTCTCCAGAACTGTGTTCTGAAAATTCTGACATTAAGAGATGCGTTTTACAAGCCCTTGCACAAATCAGTATCCCTAGAGGTAACCTCAGAGGGGTAAGGCTGATGTGCACTGGAGAAAAGACGGCCTTCACCAGTTTGAATTGGAAAAAAGAGGCCCATGAATCACATGAGGCAAAGGACACCTCCTCACGTATTGCACATGACAGCTTTTTTTTATAATGGGTAGAACTCACACTTTTAATGAGTTTCCTTTCATTTAACTGTACAGCTAAATGAACATTATTTCGTATGCAACACCAAATACATTTGCACACATGGAAATACGAGCAATTTTATGTTCAGACCCTCCCTTAAATATTTCAGTTCCATATTCCTCACTACACGGCTGGCATAATGGCCAAAACCACCACTGCAGCAAAGCCAGGGAGAGTTCTGGTGCAGTTCTCAAAAAATTCCCTTTTTTGCTTGGAGGCAAATGCAGTCTGCAGACCAGAGTACTGGAACTGATGCTCTTAAAGAGATGGGGAGAATAACATGTGACCATCATTTTTAATGTTTGTATTAGTTCCTCTGTCTCCAGCAGCTGCAGTAAGTTTCAAACACATCTAGTAGACTGACCATATAAATGCTACTACTTGCTGTTCAGAAGAGGACTCTTACAGCATTGATAATGAGGTTAGTAAGATAGTAAATTGTTTAAAACAAAAGCCTGTTTCTCCTTAGAAAAGGTATTTTGGAAGAAAAAACCCAAGATGTTGAAAAAGACCAAGTAATAAAGATGAAAATGGTGCTGTTGTTATTTTCAAACTCTGTTCACCATATCAAGATCAGTTCGACTATTTAGATTCCTGTAAAATGGAACAAAGCTTGACATATTTTCCATCCACTTTCAACAAGCTTAACATCTTCTACAGAATGCATCCTTACGACTGCATTAATATATAAATGCAACAGCAGATCTATCAAGTCCACCTCCTCTGTATGACAGGTTCCTGTGTATTGCTCTGTGTCACTGATGCCCACATAATTTCATATAGACTGTAGTCATGGCATCCTACTGGAACAGTTCTGCCATTATAGTAAGTAATACATGAAAAAGTACTATGTAACAGCTTACAAAGAGGATTCTGAATCAACTGAAAATGTTAAAAGTGATATCCTGGTGTTTCAATATAAGAACTTATCACAATAATCTTACGGGATATAAGGGAGGCATAAATTATTGTACCACTCACCAGCTCGTGTTCTAAGATGCAAAATATCAGTTGTTTAATAGCACAGGATCACACTGCACACATTTTAAGGCAAAGAGTAGAAACATTAGGAAACACAATGTATGCATGTCTCCTTTCAAAGATCACTTGTTGGTACTTCACTTGCCAAGGAATGCAAAACAACGCAATAGCAAATAAAAATAGGAATTTATATAAAAGGAGTGCCTATATTCCCACTTACAAAAATCGAGCATGAAAATTCCCTTTCCAAAAAACAAGAAATAAAAATATTGTCAGCACATTCCAGGCTAGAAATAATCCTTATTAACTGAAACTAAAAGAGTTTTGTTTATATACATACATGCACACATATAAGCCTCTTTATACATGTGCATTTCTGGATTTCCTACACAC
This sequence comes from Tetrao urogallus, assembly GCF_951394365.1. Classification (NCBI taxonomy): domain Eukaryota; kingdom Metazoa; phylum Chordata; class Aves; order Galliformes; family Phasianidae; genus Tetrao; species Tetrao urogallus. The sequence continues at coordinate 1,722,241 of NC_136819.1, forward strand.
ATACATATGGATTAGGTGGTCCCTTTTTTTTTTGGCAAGCTAGGAGCTGGATGAGGTACTGTTACCAGTCATGTTAAGGGCATACTTTTGGCATTGATGGGGCTGTCAGCAAGAGGATTTCAGCTGGTTCAGCTGCAGTTTCAAGTCAAAGCCAACAGCCCCGGGAGCACAGAGTCAGTCTGTCCCTCCGAGTGGTACAGTGGCACCCTTGGCTGCTGATGGGACAGCTGTGCTCCATGCACCAAGCCTTGAGAAACGCAAGAATGTTCTGACAATGCAAAAAGGAAAAGATAATTTTAGAAAAGACAAAGAAAATTATCAGAGCAGTAATGTTTCACGTGAAGCGTCTTTCCTTCCGAAAGTCACGTGGCAAGTTGTTCCATTTTTGCTGCTGAGGCACCAACCTTTGGCATTAGGCCCACGTATTAAAAGCACAATGCTCAGAGGGAAATGCTGCATGGAAGACAACACCAGACTTTCCTTTCTGGGTATGAGCGTAGTGACCCAGAAACAGAGGATCAAACTTGAATGTCCTTAAAATATCTTTTTCTGTGGTGGATGCAAAAACTAAGGTCTTATGCTTGGAAAAAAAAGTTGGATATTATGGAAAGAAAAGGTTCTGGAACTATTGAAAATGTATTAATTGGAGATAAACACAAATAATTTGGCAACAAGGTTATGAATCTGCACTAATAATACATTTGCATCTATTTACTGAGATAAGTGTTTGGCTAAAATATTACTCTTCTCCTTTCACACATTTTTCTGAACTCCTGATGTTGCTCTTATGTGGAACCTCAACAAGTTACTCATATTTGACAAATTTTGCATACACAGACATTAGCAGAAGGTCAGACAAGACAGTGAGGAGAAAATAATGTGGGATGGCTGTTGTTGCAAGAACAGACTTAGCAGAGAACTTTTGTACCATGCAGGTGGCTTTTTCATTTCACGTTCGCTTTGCAAAATTATGAAAAAAATGCCATTATGGTTCTACTCATAATATTTTAGATTAAATGAAACATTAGAACATTCTGTATGACCATAAATTAAATGTTTAGCTGTGTTTTCTCACATTGCCTTTTTTTTTTTTTTTTTCATTTGCCTCCTTGACTTTTGAAAAGCAGAATAAGCTAGGTTGCTATCTAAATATAAAAACTATATCCTGAGTTTAACCCTAATTAGCACACTTTTGACCCATCTCCTTATCATCCCTCTCCAGAACAAAACCCTCCCACATTACAGTGCCCTGACAGGACCAACAAGCATTCCACAACTAGGCCAGAGTTTCCCTCCGTGCAGAATCACTGACTACCAGATACATGCCTGTGCCCAAAGAGTCACAGTTGTTAGGAACCTAAGAATCTTCTGTTCACCTAACTGCAGTCACAGGGGACTCCAAGCATTCACTAGTCAACGAAAGCTCACAACACTCACTCTTTTAATACAGGAAACCTCAGTAATCAATGATCCACAAGCAAAATCCAATCCATGCAGACAATGACTCAGTAGACTCCTCCAGTACGTATCTGCTTTGTCACACACCATCTAAGAATCCATATTTTATGGGTTAACAAACCCATAAAGGTTCTTATGGGGTTAAAGAAGAACTACTAGCATTACTTCACCTATTCTCCTGTGTTAGTTTGTATTCCATTGAAAACAGAAAGGCGCTCAAGGATTGCCTTCGAAGGTTTAGTAAACGTCCAAGTCAGCTTTTGAAAGTCTCCAAGTAGGGAGGCACTACAACAGCTCTGGGCAACATAGGTCTGTGTGTGGAAGAAGCATCTGTGTTTCAACCTGTGCCCATTTCCCCTTTTTCTCACACTGGGTGCAGCAGAAAAGAGCCTGGCTCTGCCCTGCCTGCACCCTCCCTTCAGGAATCTATAGACATTGGTAAGATCCCTCCTGATCCCTCCTTTCTCCGTGCAGAACAGTCACAGCACTGTCTGCCTTTCCTCATAAAAGAGATACTTCAACCCCTAAAACACCTTATTAATAGAAGCAATGAAGAGTGTACTCTTTGAGTCCATATTATTATTAAAATAGACTTGGAAAAATGTTTGTAAAATAAAGACAATCCGATACATTAGAAAAACATTTTTTTTCTAATATTAATGCAGACTCATCTATGCAGACAGCTGCAGACACTGCTAGGCTCTGAGGTAAGAAATGCAGATTCTGTTTCCTGCTAGCCTATCACAAATCATTTTATATTTCTATGCTTCGGTTTTTCTACCTGCAAAAAGAAAGTACTACTTTAATTTGTAAAGTCCTTTGCAATTGTTGGGTGAAAAGTTCTTTTGAAAGCTAAGTATTACCTTCAGAATCTATCAGCAAGATAAAATTAAAATTCATAATACAACAAAAATATTAGTTAATGGAAATTAAATCACACTAGCATTCAGGATGAACACCTGAACCCATCCTGACTGAGCTTTTCAGCGTCAAGACTTAAAAAATTTATTTTAAGAGCAAGATTCATCAAAGCAAATGTACTTATTACAGTCTCAGGACTAAATCCATCTTTAAGGTCATACTCTAGCAACAAAAATCTCCTTGTGTCTGTCACTCCTTGTCACTACTTTTTGTGGAATGTACCCTGGTTATTATGGAAGGTGCCTGGTTATTATAAAATTATTCATATAGAAACAAATACATTCCCTTACTGCATTTCAGTGACCATGCACTGTTTCTGCAACCTTTCTAAACATATGCCAATCAATTCTGGCATCGGAGCTCCATTTCCCCTGGAAATTTGTATTCCCTTGAGAAATTACCAAGAGGAGAAAATAACCTGATATCACCAGCTAATTATCAGACAGAACATCACTGTAATTTGCCCAAAACAAAGCCCATATCAAGTAGCACAGCTTCTATTTGCACCGATTCAAGAGATGTTTTAGATCACAACTAATTTGATACATCTAACAAGTTACCAGAGCTTCATATAAGAACAGCAAATTCAGCTTTATTTGCCTTAAGAGACTGCTACTTCATTCATATAACATTAAAGTTTGGATTTCCATGAACTACCATGCTACCTATATTATGAATAACATTTACATTACTGATACAGACTTCCTTAACAAAGGATGAGATCTTCACCAATAAGCAGGGTAAAATATTTTTACTGAGAGAGATCATTAATTCAACTTAAAACTAAAGTGCCTAAAAATATTAAAATAGCCTGTATCATTCATTGGCATGAGGTTTATTATAAACGAAGGAATTTAATTGCTTATTTAAAATAAGAATCTTTTAAAAAAATGTTAATTTGTACCCATTGAATGAGGGGAAAAAAACCGATGGTGCTTTCTTACTCTCTCAAAATTTATCTCGGTGGCTGCTGGCCTTTCCCAATATTTTGTGTCCCAAAAGCCTGAGATCCTCACCCACCTCACTGTTGATAATCAGTACTCTGAAGCTTTGTATTACTGTATTGCTCTGCCTGCTACTACACGGTCTACAAATAAAAAGAGGCTCCACTGGCTAAAACTGTACAGGGTAGCTAGTAACTTGCCCATATAACACTTAAGATCAGCAGGCAGCAGAGCAGACTTCGTTTTCTAAGTAATCCTTCTTCATTCTCTTCAGAGATTTTTGCAGATGTGACAAAGCGGTTCAGTGTTGAAGACCATAACTAGCACAAAGAATTTTCTAAAGTTGTACATATGTGAGGTATGACGAAGAACAACAATTTGAAATAAGTAATAAGTAAACAAACAAAAATATACTAATAATTCAGTAATTCTCAGTGCCCCACTCATTATTAGCCACTTTTTTCACCTATTACAAATATCCAATCCCTTTAGCAGTATATGAAAGGCAAGCAATCACAACCAATTATCTGAAATCTTTTTTGTCTCATCGTAAAAACACATTTGTCAACCAGTCTGGTTTTAGTGCTACAACTGAGAACATAGCAAGAATTCAATCCTGATGAAAATATTCCCATTAAATTGAGATAGATCTCAGCTCAGAGGTGCTTTTGGAAACTCTTAGCAAATGTCACCTGCTATCTTAAAAAGACTTACAGATTCTTCTTTTATTATTCATACATAATTAAAATTATTTAAACTGATGTTTACGTAGTGCCATCTAGAGAGCTGTCACACTTGTCCTTGATGTGGTACACAAAACTCTAGCTTAAGTTCAAAATAAAGCACTACATATGTGTGTGTGTGTGTGTGTGTGCATATATGCATTGCCAAGCTACTCCTCGTCCATTTATCAAAATTTAAATTACTAGGTATTCTTACTATAACAACACAACTTTTTCTCTATGTTTTGATAAAAATAAAAATAAGGTGCTGTAAGAAAAGCAAGACTACGGCAGTAGAGTAAATCCTTCAAAAAAACAAACAGAATATGCTTTCTGTTGTCACACCTAGAATAAGCCTTCCTCTTGAAGTTTGCTTCAAGAAGGCCTCCCTGAGTAGCATTCAGGGAAGAAAGCACACAGTGCTTGCTTCAAATCTCCAAACTCTCACACAGCTAGAAAGTCTTGCTCTTACATGAAGCAACAGAATCACTTGAGCAGGAATCAAAGAAGCATAATTACCCGTTCTGTCCCACAAACATGGGCTCCATCTCATGTAAGGATAGAAATATTTGTTGTACCAGTTCAGATTTAGGCTTAACTTTCCTAAAATCTACGTTTTTGGTGTAATTGGAAAGAAAGTCAGTACTTCACTCTTGGTAGGTAAAAAGTCACTTCATCTTGAAAAAGAGGAATGACAAACACTAGCAAACTCTTTTGCCGTTTAAAAACTCCTGTCTGTGCACATTACTCTTTCACAGCAAAAAAAAAAAACAACAAAAAAAACCTCTCTGTTTTGCTCTGTACACAAGACTTCAACTAATTACAAGAAGAGACAGATGCTGAGTAGCCTTAAGGCTTTCCCTGCCACCACAGTGAGCCTGTGCGCTAGTCAACAAGCAGGTAGTGAGTGAACTCAAATGTTATCTGACAAGGCAGCAGATCCCATCACCTAGGGTTAGAATACAGACAAGCAACTCTGTGTTTGAAAGTAAAGACAGAAAAATTTCAAGCAGATTGTTTCTGACAGAAATCATATCACAGCCTCACTTTCTGACAAAGTCTACGCGAATGAAACTATACACTTTCTGTTTCCTATCTTCTCCTTTAAGAAACTGCCAGTATTTCAAAGGTACATTGGAGGTGACAGCTCAATGCACAATGGTTAGCAAGTTCTTATAAGCTTGTTTTCTCTTTAGAGGTATAAAGAGACTTTTAATGCTTATCTGTGGGGTAGTGAAAGATTGTCCCACACATTCCAATCATTCTTCATTTCATGAGCACTTCGAAGATGCAAAGTGTCAGTTTCACTATACAGTATTGTGACATGAGGAAGCTTTTGAAAAGTTGCATCACTCTAAAAAAGGCCATTCCACAATAAGATTAGACACTGCTGCAGTTATCAATATCGTTTCCAGTGTAAAAGAAACTTTTTTCACACATTCACCAGCTGTATCTAAACAAAGAATTTGGGCATTAGCTTTAAAACCTGTATTTTAGGGCTTATTTTTTTGCCCTTTCTCTGCAGTATCCAGGAGCTCCAAGTTAAAGGAAATTACATACATTTGAGTGTTGCAAATTTCTACCAAGTAACAGAGTTGAACAGCTTGATTTCCACCCAGAAAGGATTGAATTGATCTAGATTGATTTGGCTGTTTCACTCAGAGTAAATGTCAAAACAAGACAGGAGGTATACAGTGTTCAATGGAGCACGTCAGATTTTATGTACATAGGTTCTAGCAGTGCTGTGGATTTTGACCGGCAAACTGGGCATTTGCTCCCAATGGCCCGTGAAAACCCGTAGGGAAGTTTCAGGGCTTCACTGACTAGAATTACAAACACCACTTTCTTTTGCAGAAGGCTAGCATTTTCCAACCTGAAAAATTAAATGGAGAACATGAAGCACGCTTGCTTACCCTGCAGTATAATTAAGACACTGAAGACGAATGAGGCATTCATTTCTAAATCTTCCTTTTAGCAGTCAGGATGGGCTAAACACACTGATAATTACTGCAGATCAAAGAGGAAGGACTGTAAACAGGATAAGCACGTAAAAAAGTATCAAATATTAGAGAGCGCGTTCAGCCCATGTCAAAGCTGTTTCAGACTCCATACTCTCTTTGTTTCAATTCCTCCTTTGAATGCTTTCTAGGAATGACACTCATGACTTTGCATAATATTGTCAATTTGCAGCACTGCTCTCTGCCTTTACCACTACCAAAAGAACGACACCAACACATTTCACTTGAATCTATGATAGAAAACCAGCAGTAGAGTATGGCAAATATATTTGAGCGTTTCCTTGCTGGAATCTGTCAATTTTTAGCATTCCATACTGCGTAGCAGTAACTGATTTCTGTGTAAGTATTGGCTTTAGTTTTAATTAAATTTATGTGGCTTAGGATGTGGTACCTTCCACGCTGGAACAACACTATAACTTAGATAATTTTTAAAATTATTTAAATCATTTTTACAATAGTCTGATAGACATTTCGAGGGATTAGAGCTATTAGACCTACATTACCAGTAGAAGCTCCAATTATCAAGCTCTATGAGAAATCTATTTTATTAATCTTCCTATCATGCAGAGAAATTAATTTTTGCTCGAATATTTTACTGTTCTAAGCTAAAATATTTTACAGGAAATCAAATTTTACATCAGCAGTAATTTGTCCTAGACAGTGTTAGCACACCTGTTTGCTACAGGTAACTTTACCACACAACGGCTGCCTTGGTCAACTTCTTCAAAGTCATTCTCTGCTCCCTGGTGTAGTAACAGTAGCATCAAATAGCTTATGATCTGCTCAAAAGCAGTTAAACTTTGGGATCAGTCACACACATCAAGAGTAGATTTGAGTGTTCAGCCTAAGGTTATGGAAGACCCACAAAACTATTTTTCTTTAGAAGTAATCAAGAACAGAAACCGCTAATTTGTAAAAGTCGTAGACTGTGCCCAGTTTTTTCCCCATTTCTTCTAGCAGACAAACCGTGGATCTTTATTAACAAACAAAATTCATTTTCCCTAAATTTCCCTACAGAATGTAGGGAATGAGATGTTCTTAACAAAAGAAGAAGAACACCAAAACATTACAGCTTTAGAATTAGGAGAAAATGATCATGAAAAACGCACCTAAGAAAATTATCCAAAACCTCAATAATTCCATTCCAATTCTAGTACCTCAAACCTGGCATACAGTTTGATTCATCCAGGCAGACCCTGAACTTGAGAGCACTTAGGCTTTGGACCTTTCAAATTAAATGAATGGTTGGATGAGTTATTCAAATAATAATAATAAGCTCTTTCTATAATCAAATGAGCTGCCTGGTCTCTGTGAAATCATTATATCACGAGCGCCTGAACATCATGAGCTCTTCTTGATTAATGCGATCGGCCAGGAAGCCAATGTTCACAGAAGGATGAAAATTACAACAGAAGTGAAAATTATGAAGAAATTGTGAAAGAAAATTAATTCTATAGTCCAATGACTACTCTGAGGTTACTCCAGACAAAGGAAGATGAGAAATCTGCTTCAAACATTAGCTCCTTTTCCACCTTTTCATATTGATCCTCGGAACAAAAATGAAAAGGTCAATTCTCTTTACACACAGCACAAGTTGTTTTAAGAAGCACTTGGTAGCTGCACACAGACAAATCAGATTTCTCATGTGTTTGTATCAGGACCTCCATGAGTTTGGGAACACTCTGCAGAAGCTGAACAGAAGAAACATGTTTGGTAGGAAATCCAGAGAGGTGTCCTTTATCGAACATGGCAAAAGCTTAAAGAGCTCACTAACAAGAGCTACACTCTAACAAAAGCAGGAAGAAGTGCTTCCACCCAGCTATTCCTCACTTTGACTTGAAACAGATGGAGTCAGTTCAGAGCTTCCACAAGGACTGGACCTTTGCCTGGTAGCAGTCTGTCAGTACACTTGGTCTGGCAAGTTTCCTAATGTTTGCTGAATACAGTCCCTATAAACTTCTAATGTTTTTAATGACAGAACAACTAATTACTAGAGGTTCTGCATTAAAGATTGTTTTATCAAATCCATCTGAACTATAAAATGAAAATCAAAATATCCAAGATGGATCTCCAGGAGCTTTCTTTGCATGCAGAATTCTCTGTTCTCATGTGCAACAGACAGAAGTTCAGAAGCCTGAGAACAATTTTCAGTTAAAAGTGTATTTTAAAAATCAAATTTAAATGCACAAATATACTATTAAGGATGCAAATTTGTCCTATTAGAAGTTCAAAGGGAAGCCACATAGAAATTGAGACCTATACTTTAACAAGCATCTTGCTGTTTCATTGCAAAACAGATAGAGAAGTGCTGTAAGAAGTAATTTAATGGCTCTATAATTGCTTTTGCCAATAAAAGAAAAAGGGTAGAACTTGAAGGAGTTTCCTATTTACAGGATGAACACACCATCCAGATACTTAACTGACTCTAAAATACTTCAGAAATTGTACCCTCTATCACCACTGTACATATCATGTCTGCACAAAATTAAGCCTACCAATTCTAAAGGCTTTTTTTCAGTTATTTTCTTTATCTTTGTGTATTTTGTTGACCCAAGAAGCCTAAAAAGCATAATAGAGAACTTTAAGAATCTGTTTGTCTTAAGTTCTGTAGATTTTACAAAAGATGCCCTGTATTTTTTTTTCTTAATTAGAATATCCTATGTTTACTGCAAAATCTGTAAGAAGGCACTGGAAGAAATGGCAGATACCTTCTGTTAAATAAAGTATTATTACTTTATGAAAACAATTAAGTAAGCAACCAGAAAAAGCAACTTGCAAACATGCAGAAAAACATACGGTATAGATTTTGGGCCATCACCTAAGCATTTCTGGGGGACTCCTTAGAATATGTCATAACTGCATATCATGTTGGCAGTGGGAGGGCATTGTGGTAGCTATCTCAGGACTCCAGAGTAGAGGACGCTGCATATCAGAGAGCGTTCTACTCAGAAGTTAACATGCCTCAGGCACTTTCAGAAGAAACACATCATGCTTTTAAAGTTAGAAATACTAAATTTAAGAATCTGAGTGGCTAAAAAAATGACTGGGGACTTCTTAGGAAACAGACGCTGTTGTCAGTGAGTTCAAGATATGCAGCTGTCTAACTCTGGACTGCCTAAGGGCCCAGAAGTTGTGTTGTGACAAGTTATAGAGCCACAAAAGTGAGCAAGCGCAGGCGTTCACGACAGTCTAAAATAAAATTGAAAAATTTACTCCATAGGTTGCATTAAGATCTGATTTAGGGATGGCACGTGCCACCCTGCAAATGATTCATTGAGGGTGTTGTCTCAGCAGATGAAAATATACAAAAATTGTCTCTCCAACTGGCGATGAAGCCTTGCTGCAGAGAATTCAACGGTCAATTTCATATGCAGTCAGTCTACAGAGGAAACTTCTTCCCTTTTATTTGTTGTGGGGGAGAATGGCGCAAGGACCAGAAGAGAGGCTTTCGGTTCTAATAAAAATAATTCCACTAGGCAAACATAACACTAATTATCTATTGATTTTAGTGTATCTCATGAAAGAAAGCAATATTTTTCACCCTTCTCTCTGCTATCTCCCTGTAGTTGCTAGTTAGTCAACACAATTACAGGATTTTTCAAGCATCAGATGTTTACAGGGGCAGGAACTTTGCTTTGGTGCACATTTAGTAAAGTGCTACGCATACTTATGGTCTTTTAAAGAATAAACAATGCTAGTATGCTTCATTTAACATATCTAAAAATATTCTTCCCCCAGGAACAGCAGCCATAAATTTTGTAGCTGGCCACAAGGTCACTAAGGTATAATGCACGCACACCATGGGGATCATTTCTACCTCACTGTCCACTGCTTCGGTCTTCGGTTCTGCTAAAAACTCCATAACATCTCAAACTGGTTGTTCTGGAATAACTAACAATCAGTACTGGGTACAATGCTTATGTACATCCAGACAAAACAGTGATCATTCTGACACACACAAAAAAGCTGTTTAAATTTTTTGTGTTTGTTTTTCTCAAGCAACCTTTGTTTAAAAAAAGACCTCCTTTGTTCATAACAAATAAAACCAAACCAAGAGAATATTTAGAAAAATATTTTAACCCACAGACCAATTAATTCAATAATATGTTTCCACATGAAAGGCGAAAAGCTCCTAGAATTTGGTGCATGTTATGTGCAAAGAACTGTCTGCGTACCTTTGACACAGAACATGTCAAAATCAGCACTGTTAAAATGCACTTCCAACGCTTTCCTTAACTTATTTATCAGTGACATTATTTGTTGCAACTTTGTGCTCTCCTCCAGGGAACTGTCCATTGGCAGAGGTTGGCTGTTCTTTTTCAGAATACAAGATTCTTTGAAGAAAGTTTGATCACCATTGACAGTTGCCCTGCTGCTCTCAGAAACACCAGCAGGAAGAGCTGGGGGGCAGACAACTAACAAACACAAAGTCAGTTCTGTAAATGGTGGCCAGAAACCCTGCTCCTCTAGAAATACACAAGCAGCTCAGTATCAATATAGCTTTGTACAAGGAAGACAACATGTGCATTTTTAATCACAAGTTTTGAAACTCAGTTAATTGCTTTTAATGTACACATCTCTCTACAGTTCTGTTTAAAACGCCGATTTCCTTGGAGAAATTCCCCTGCCATTTTGCTTCTAGTCTGCCATTTAAAATAATGCAGATCCCCTTACTCAGAAGAATATTTGAAATAAATCCATAAACAAAACAAAGCTAATGAATAGTGTTGCACAAAGACTTTTGAATTACGCAGGAAATCACCCACTCTCTTCAAGGCACAGTTAGGATTCAAGGTTACTCCTGGAGGAAGGAGAGCACTGAAAAGATGTGCTGTTTTTGTTTGTTAATTAAACGAGCTGACTGAGAAGTAACACCAAGAGGTATAACCCAAGCAGCCTTCACAATTGGACATGGATTCTCCACGTCCATTCAAAAAGAAATAGCAATAAACATCTACTTCAGATCTCCCCGTGTGCTCTACCCTATACTTAAGTTTTTTCAACTGGTTCCAAATGGAATTGCAAAGCACCGCAATCTGATTCTTAAAGAAGGCAAAACATTTCTATGTTTAGCCTCACTGAGCAACAGCATGAATATGCAGAAAACAGAGAAGTAGAATACATGAGTAATTTCAGGAGGTTAGTCAAAACACTGAACACATATACCAATACAAAGGAGGCATCTAAGGCTCAACCCTGTAACGCGTGCTGCGAATGAACTGTTATTTAAACATCCACCTGTGCTGACTTCTCTATGATTCTTTGGGACAAAGTAGAAGTCAACCATATTGCAGACCCCGCCTCTGATTTTTTTAGATCATATTGATTAGCCTAAGTAAATTAACGTTCTGCATTTACCCCAGACTAAACAAATAAAAGTACTGAATTAGTATCCAGGAAAATCTTGAGGATACTCCGTAGATCCCTGACTCATATACTAAGAATTTCTTGTTCACTATTGTTTATATTGCGCAATTACTAATATCTTATATCTGCTATAAAATAGATCAATGCATTTGCATGTGATATATGTTATTTCAATTTTTCACATCCTAAAAAAAGGAGAGAAGTACCTGATTAAAAACTATTTTTCCAGCGATTTCCAAGATGAGCAGTTCAGGGCTCTTGGGTATTTTCATAATGAATTAAAGCTTGGTTTTGTTGTTAAGCATGATTTTTAGCCACATTAAAATTGTATCTTGATAATAGCAGATTTTCAACAGAATGCTGCCTTTTTTTTTTTTTCTTTTTATTGTCTGGTCTCCAGCTGCTAATATTATTACTTGCTTAATTTTTTCTTTTCTCTTTTGATCTTCCCTCCCTCCAGGTTTCTCTATACTAGTTTTCAACTGTTCCATTTTGTGATAGATTTGTCAAGCAGTATCTGTTTCCATCACATCCGTAGGTTTTGCCTATTTATTGTTATTCTACATTAAGCTAATCTTATCAGATGATTGTCATTACTCTTAGAATGATTTTTCTTTTTTTTTTTCTCCATAAATATACATAAGATTAATGTGTGGCTGAATACAGCTTCACTTTACAGTGTAATTTCAGCTTTCCACTTATGGGTAAAATCTCAGGAAGATATGCCATCAGCTCAATACACAAGTGGAATTTGAATGCAAGAATTATTAACTTTCTCATTTTGAGCTTCCTTGTGGGGCTCCAAAATCTGAAATAAATAATTTTTTGAGTGCACGTGCCTCTTGCAGGTAATTTGCAGATTAGAGACCACAGTAATGCAAAGCAACAAGCAGAACATATAACAAAGTGCACAAGGTACAGGGCAATAAAGCTGCTTTCTGTGAGAACCATTTCACCCTGGAGCACCACAAAGATCCACGCAGGAGGCAATTCTTCAACTTCAGTTCAAGTCTACTTTAGTAAACTTCCTATACTCCCATATGCAACTCCATAATAAAGTTCTCTCAGATGTGTTGATTAAAAACTGCTTGTGTGGAAACAATCTGATTTTCCAACATGCTTCCATTGTGTTGTGCCACATTATCATGACAATACAGTTCTTAAAAAGACATTGGGACGTAACAAATGTCAGCGATTCAAATATCTTTTTATTAGTGGAGCACTGTAGCATCAGTGAGAGCCACCAGCAAGAATCTCAGAGCCTAGTTTCACTGCTTGCAGAGGGAGAAATTTCTTACACAGGAACGGAAAAGAAGACCAGCTCAAAGAAGTAGAACTAAATAGAGATCCTTACACTGGTTTTAAACTTAGAGTAACAGTGTAACGCTTTCCCACTTATGTATTTGAATAAACATTTGAAAAATAGGTATTCATACGTATTTCTTATGCTTTCAAACACAATGCGTTTCTCCTCTCAAGTTGGATTCCTTTGCATTTCAAATATTAATGCCACATGGAGTAATCTGCTGATAACCACATCTTTTTGCATTTGGCTTCAGTTAATATTTCATGCCTGCTTGGAGTGGGTTTTTTTTTTTAATTATTCTCCAAGAGCCACAGTGATCACTGTCTTCATACAGTAAATGCTCAAAAGAAAATTTCTAGCAATAAAGAATGTCTCTGAAGCCATGAGAATAGGAGTTTGCAAAGAAAAACGCAACCAAAACAGCCAACAAAAGTACCATGTCAGCTTCTGAGAAAAACACACTTGCAACTTCATTTTGTCAGCGTAATGTAAACTACACCAAGACACTCCCAATTCTAATTAATCATTGCTTCTTTCTGGGTCAAATGCTTTGTGTATTACAACTGGCACTGGATTATTGCGTTGAGTTGCTTTTGTGTTTGTTGACAAAAACAGGGAGTATATGCAAAGCAGTTTAATTTTTGGAAAAGACGTTTAAAGTTCAAAGCAACAGTCAGAAGTCTTAATTCAGCAATTCCATTCCAGTATTAATATTTTTTTTAGATAATTTGAATTTAGAAATAATTGAAGTTAATAAAATTTCACCAGCGCAGAAATTTCAGGCTCATTTGTTGTGTTTTGTATTACTACCAAGCTTTCAGCAACACAGACATTTATCAGCATAATTAAAAAATAATAATAAAGAAAAAGAAGCTGCCGTAACACTTCCTTACTTAGATTTCTGTAGTGACCATATTTTGCTGCCATGGGGCTTTCTCTTTCAGGCTGCACAGTGATGGAAAATGAACAGTTCAAGCCTGCCATTATCCTACAGGAGATTTAGATCAAAATATGATTCTGTACTCACAATATGCAATTGTGATTCTTTCCTCCTCTGCAATCCTTTAAAGGAGATGGGATATGCTATACCAAAAGGGAAACGTGTAATGATAACATATTTATGAAACTTAAGTGGCTCAATTATTTTCATCCCACTAGTTTCATGAGAGGAAAAAGTATGAAACTCCATGAAATGATACAACTCCCAGGAATTATTACAATGCTTGCACATTACTACTAATTCTACCCTATTAGATGATACTCTACCTTTTCATAATGAAGATTAAATGCAGCAGAAACTATATAATGGCAGAACTGCTGTAGATCAAATTGAGTCTACCATAAGAAGAATGATCGCTGATCCCAAGACGTTATGGAATGGTAAACTTAGGAAACTGTGCCGCTTTTCAAGTTTATGTGACTATGATTATTTAATTTTCCTTTGTGCATGCTCAAGTATAGCTGTTATGTGACTACACATGAGAGAACCTGAAATTAATTTGTCTGTATAAGATCAGTGACTGTACAAATTCTTATGAAAACTAACATGCCATGACAATAGTAATTTTGATAAAATTACAGCAAGAACTGCAATTCTCTGCCATCTGGCTGTCTCATCATAACTACTTTGATGTGCTTTTTATTACTTATTTACTTACTTCAACCACTTTACCAGTGTTTTCAGAGCTTAGAAATGTTAACTGCCGAACAATAGTAAAGAAACAGCATCTCCAGAGCCTAACATTACTTCCTTACAGAAGTTTAAAATCTGCAATCACTTTTAAATTGAAGCCCTAAAAATAATACATCTACTCTATAGAAAGCAATTTCCTTTTTTAAAATGCTGATTAGTTTCTTCAAAAGTCTGAATGAACTGCCATTCCCCTCTCATTTTTCCATACAAAACCTTTCAATTAAGTCTGGAATTAAGTTACATATCTACTTAATATACGGGCACAATTAACAGACTAGCAGAGTAGTATATCTAAGCACATTTGTATAAATAAGAAACTCATTTACTTGAGGTCAGGGTATCAGTACCATGCATTTCTAATTCAATCATGTTTATTCTGAAGCAAATCATCTCTTTGGTGACTTCTTATGAATATTAACTATCCACCATAATTTAATTTCTTTATACGGGGTGGAAAATGGTGAAGTTGAGACACTGCCTGTAACTTACAAAAATACGTGTCTGATAAAGGTCCTGATCCAAAAGCATACAACTTCATGCTGTAATTTCGTACTACTGTGTTCCAACCTTGAGTTTCCAAGATAGAAAACAGTATGTTCAGTTCTCATAGTATCACTTCTGTTTCCCAGCTCTCAGTAATTTCAACACTCATTAGAAAACTACTGGTTCATAATAGATAATGCAGTTCAAAATGTGTGCATGAAGTATCACGTAAAAACAACAACTTAGCACATGCGAGTTTTATAGAAAAGTTAAATTTCTGAAACCTTAGGCTAGAAATAAAATTACAGATGAAAAGCATCCTACTACTGACTATTTCTTGATTGTACTGTTTAAGACTGAAGATACTCTACTGACAGATACTATCTGAGAAGAGACACTTACGTATAAAGCACAGATGTAGTTGGATAAATAGATTCATGTGCAGTTTCTAGTGATGACTCACACAACAAGACATGCAACCAGACCTGGCGCTACTGGGATTCTTGCTGATCCAAGCAGTATGA
Source organism: Tetrao urogallus (assembly GCF_951394365.1). Lineage (NCBI taxonomy): Eukaryota > Metazoa > Chordata > Aves > Galliformes > Phasianidae > Tetrao > Tetrao urogallus. The sequence continues at coordinate 1,737,677 of NC_136819.1, forward strand.
GAGGCATATGATCCTGGTTTCATACAAGTAAAAGGGAAACTAACCTGCATTGACTTTGGTCTGGTCAGGATTTCACAACCCCACAAAGCTCACTTCTACTTTGTGGTCAGATCCTCACTTGGTGTAAACTGCCAATTTGTTGAAGTAGCAGAGTTTAGAGAAACTGTAAGAATTTGTACAGGTTGGAAGCTGAATTTGTACCTCTAGGTCATGGCTAAGCCCTGCAGCAGCAGAAATTCCACTTATGATGCTGCATAAGTACCGCGAAGCAGGAGGCCTGCAATGCTGTCAAATTCACCTTCCATGAGCTCTAAATTCTCAGTGAATTAAATTAATAAAAAAAAAAAAAAAAAGACAGTGCTGCCATCAGAAACTCCTTGCAGATGGCATAAAATAACTTAACTATAATTCACTGGGAGCTAATTTCAGTCATTGCTAATACATGCTGGGTAGAAAATTAGTGTCAAACAACAAAATGGCATGATTTTTTAAAAGCATTTGGATTCAAGTTTCAAATACTCTCAATTAAACAGTATTCAAGTTTCCAGATTCAAACCTCAGCTACAGAATTACATTATTGCCAGCTACTCCTTTAGTTTTTAAGAAAAGAGTGGATGCCAGGCTTAGTTAGCTTGCAGTAATTAAAACAGTGAAACTTATGGCACTGTAATGAAGCTATGCATTTATACTGGACAGATAGAGGATTTTGCAAAATATTTGCCTGAGACATGCATCTTTTTCCCTCTAAAAAATGGAATATTTCAGCACACTAGTTTTCCTTTTGTTAGGTATTACATTCCTTGTTAGCTTTGTTAACAGTATCCTCAAATTAGTAGAGGCACAGCTCCAAAATCTGGAAGGGCAGGCAACCAGAAACTGCACAGACAGACAGTGTAATTCAGATTTGATTCTTCTGTCTATTAAAAAAAAAACAACAAAACAATCATTTTGGGTTTTACTGCTTAAAATCCATAGGCACTTTTCCAGCAAGTAAATTCCATAAAATTGATTATAAATATGAAATATATTTAAAAAAAAGAAACTTTTCTGTTCTTACAAAATTAGAGCGCATTCTCCTTTCTTTTGCATTTATGCAAAAGGCAAAGCTTGACCTGTGTTTTCATACCTCAACAAAAGCATACAAAACATCCACAGAAAAACACTAAACGTGGAGGCCAGTTAAAGGAACTAATTATAGTGTCATTTGTAGACCCTTTGAAAATAAGATCTTCTATGTATGTCTTTAATAGTAGTTATTCCATACTGAAACACTGAGAGAATTCTCAGCTTTCTAGTTGTAGGGAAATATCTATGGGTCTTTCTATTTTCTTACAGGCAAAATGCGGAAGAATAAACACTCATTAGTTTGGAAATGTAAAGAGCTCTGAATCTGAACAAACCAAATTATTTGGAAAGCATTTTTTTGTTATGAAAATAACAATTACAGGACAAAAACCTCCAAACAATTATGCTGGGACAGAACTATGACTTAGGAGATAATGGCTGTAGCCAGCAGGGTTTAAAGTGTGCAGGATTTCCTGGTCATTTACTCATTGGGAGATTTGAAAATCAGTTTATTCATGGGAGAAAAAATGAGCTATTGCCATCAGTGCTCGATCACAAAACACACATAACTTTAAACTCAGTGCAATATTAAAATGAGATAAGCGTGCATCTAATCAGCTCTGCCCTTAGTTGCAGGTATCACTTTGGCAATCAGGAGCACACTGTGGAACGTACAAAATCACGGGCAGAGGATATTCTCAGTTAAAATACAGAAGAAAGACCCCTACTCTTTGCAAAATGCACAGAAAGACTATAACCACAGGTGGCTGCTTTTGCTGACCTAAAACAACTCCCTAAAACGATAGCTGTGATGCATGCTAAACATCAAGGGCACATTTTCTTTTTAACTTGCACATTCTTCAGGAATCCTGAGGTCTGAATAAACTGCACCATCCCCAGTAACCCTTCAGATGCAAAGGAAAACTCACACTGAAAATGCACATCGAGGGTGCATTAAATGAGTACCTCTTACTACTGAAATCCCAGACCATTTTTCTTTACTCTTCTATGTCAGGAATTTTATTCACAGTGTTTCCACTTCAGAGGAACCTGACAAAATGAAGCACCCTTACCGAACACTATAGTAATTTTCATAAAACGTACAGTCAAACTGGTAAAGACAAAAATCATCTAAATTCTCCAATTTTTACTTCAATTTGAAACAAAATAATGTGAAACACAGTCATTGTGAGTTACTTAAAATAAGAAACATTTTACAGGTACTAAAAACAATAAGTAATGTATATGAATATTTCTTTTTTTTTTCTGGCAATTTTGAACTGCTTGTCTTTCATGGGATTTCTTATGGCTATTTACATTTTCACTCAGTGAAAATCAATTACCTTCCTGCAATAAGCCTCATTTGCTACCTTTGAGTATAATAGAAACACCATTAGGATGATGACATTACCCAAAAGAAGGGCACCACACAGTTGGTAGACATAAATTAAGGACCCTTTCACATATGCATTAGAAATACTGCTGTGACTGAAATATGCATAAAATCTGTATCTATTAGAGCTATTAGTGTGTGCCGGTGATGATTTTCAAGGAGGAGGGGGAGATTGTGATCTACTACTTTGACAAAATTATGTATTTCCTTTTTTTCTCAGTATGTGCCACTGATGCAATAAGCACAGGCCCCCAGCTGAGCTGCATTTGGAAATGCCACTGAGCATGGTATGCGCGCTTCACTTCCCTTTGCTGAAGCAAGACACTGTCAGGAATAGAGTGCATGTGTGCCGCCAAGCCCGCTCCTCCTTCATCACCCTGACCTCCACCGTTCTGCGGATGTATGCCTGGGTGAGGACAGCACTCATGTGGAAAACAGCTCCTGCAGATCAATTCATAGGATTTAGGGACATTTAACTTCCATCAAGACCACATCATCTTATTGATATTTGAAGACTAACTTATTACTGAACATTAATGGGACTGGCATAAAGGGCTGCGTGTTTGCTGGGGGTAGAGGGGAGAAACTAATTTAGAGATTCCTCCCTTGGAGACTGTTAAGCAGAGGAAACTACTTCTAAATGCCGTTATTTTTTACCTGGGTTCTTATGGGCTTAAGTAAAACAAAATTATAACACAGTATGATTATGTGTTTATGTATTAAAAGTGTAAAATGCTGTTCCCTGCTTCCTACTTCCATATTCATTTGACATACCAATGAGCCCATTATGAAGAGGGAAATATTGGGACACCGTCTCTCTCCTAAAAGGATTACTAATCATATCTGTCACGTATTAGTTAACAGAAAAGCTCTAGTTACCTTTTCTTGTGGATGTATCATTTAAACTATTTCGGATCTACAAATACAGCCTTTGTGCTAAATCGCAGAAATTGAAAATTTGAAAAATCTCAGTCGTGCAGCAGACGTTCTACTGACAATGCCATGAATTGTGCAAATGACATGAGTCAAATTCATCAAACAGCCCACAGTAATGTAAGAAAACTTGCTTAATTAACAGACAAATATTTAATATGACACGTGCCGATCACAGAAGTAGTAACCTTGGGTTCCTCTGATTTGTAAAGATATACTACTATAAAGTAGGCAAATGGAGGTACATGGGCAAAGGCAAATGAAGGGGAGAAAAAGCTAGTCTAGGAATTACTGCCCGTTATCTGAAGTTCCCCATAGTTTGAGTACCCTTCTATATTGCCATTCTGTGCAAATCACTTTTCTCGTACAGCGCTTCATACTGAGCAAACAGGCATAATCAAGCAAAGCAAATGTGTGCATCTATAAAACACTACTAAAATCAAACATTAATGCAGTTCAATTAAGCAGATGTGTAAAGTTTCATTTGATTTGGAAAAGCGCTGAGAATTTTGCAAGACAAAGTCCATAAAGGGGAGTAGGGCCAGTACAATTTTCAGGTGTGAGAATTTTGTTTATCTCGAGGGGAACAAAAAAAGCTTTTTGAGAAATCAAACCATTTAGAGAATGATTTCTGACTTGACATTTAAACCTGAACTATTGTTATAATCTCAGTATCCAAAGCCATTGTGGAACAAAATGAAAGTAGCAGTACTTGATAGGTAATTTTCCTTCTAATCTACTTATTTCATTTTCTATTATGTGTGAAGACAACGTTCATGAATTCTGGCTAAACATTATTTCAACATAAGCTTGAAAGTCCACTAAGTAGTTACTGAGCACTTAGGAAAAATGCAGAAAGGAATGAATCTCATCTATATTCTTAGAAAAATGCTGCATATATACAAAGTGTACAAAGCAAATCTTCTAGTGTGCCTGTTATGTATTTTACATTAAAAATTCTTGGTGAAGGAACGCTTATTTCTCTGCAGGCATTGACACTGCTACAATGTACAATAGGAAATATGCAGAGAGGATGTGGCTTCAAATCATTTAGACGCTATACATTTCATAAGGATAAAGGTCATAACAGCTGAGCAAACCATTTCCATCAACGTTTTAAATAAGAAGATTATATGATACGCAGAATTTTCATTTGAACTAACAGGACAGAATTTGAGCGAAGTGCTGCAGCATTTCAGGAAACTGTCTGAATGAAGAAAACACGACAGTGCTTTATCCAGACAGGTGTAACAACCATCTAAATACAAACCAACCAAACAAGACAATTAAATGTCAGATTTATCATTATTAATATCACCTCAGAACTCATATGAAAAAAATCTGTTTCATTAAAGTATACATACAAGTGTTGCATCTATTCAAACCCTAGACTAGGTTTTTTAAGCATATCTGTACCTTTTGTTTAACACAAATACAGGACTCGATAAAAAGTAAACTTAAGCTAAATGTAATGGGAATGTCTTTTCAGAACCAAATTTAATTTCACTAGCATAGCACTATTTTTTTAAGGTTCCTATGTAGAATATTTTGGAAAATCAGACCACACAGTTAACAGAAAACTGAGTTTAAATTTGACTTCCAGATTCAGCAACTTTGTTTTACATGACTGATTTTAGGCTTATTAATTTATGACAAATCCTTTCCAGGCAATTGAAAGACACCCACAATAAATTTGGTCCAAGTATTAGGATCACTTAAATATTGTTTACTTAATATACATGTCACAATTTTTCTACCACTTTACATGTGCCAGAGAATCTGGATTTCAGACAAACACTTCAGCAGTTTCTTTGAGAGCCTGGAAAAGGCTCTCAACTGGAAATATGGAAATAACTGGAAAAGTTATACCATTTCCTAACCCTAACTACCATTATAACACCTCTGCATATAGGAATCGGTCATAGTTTTGGTTTGACTGAATGGTGCAAAGATCCTTCTGCAGCGTGTACCTCACTATCATCACTGCTGGGCCAAATCTTCACATCCAAAGGAAAACAAAACACGCAGGCATAGGTCTCTCAGCATCTGTGGAATATTACCCCATACTGTTCTCTGCAGCTCTTGTATTAACTCCTAAGGCTGACTAACATAGGACTGGAGGGAATAGCCTCAAGCTGCTCCAGGGGAAGTTCAGGTTGGATATTAGGAAGAATTCCTTCTCAGAAAGAGTACTGAGTCATAGGAACAGGTGGTAAAGTCACCATCCCTGGAGGTGCTTAAGGAAAGGGTAGATGTAGCACTTAAGGACAGGGTTTAGTGGGCAACCTTGGTGGTAGGTGGACGGCTGAACTACATGACCGTTTGAAACCTTAATAATTCTATGATTGCAGTCACCTGTTGAAGAGGTGCAATAGCAGAAGGCCCTCTGGAAACTACACCTGAACAGCAGATCAGTGTCAGAACAGCAGACCATATTTTAGGCATTGTTACAAAACGTGCATGGAACAAGAATGAAAATAATCTTATGCCACAGCACGTTGTGAGAACACAAGCAGTTCTGATTCTTGCCTTGTGAAAAAGGATACACAACAAAACTAGCAGAAGTGTGAAGAGCTGCAACAGGCTTCTGTGCAGCAAACAATAGAGCAGAATATGGTTCTTCAGCTTGAAGAGAAAAGACAGGGAATATGATAGAAATCTGTTAGATAAACATTGGGAAGTGTCTGAGAAATGACTGTTGGATTGCACACTGATTAATTTTAAACCTGCAGATTAATTTAATATAATTTTGTAGGTTGGAAAGCATTACACTTCCTGAACAAATCCGTGGAGAAAATTTAACTCGTACTTAAGAAAATCCATGCAACCTTACTTATGTTGACACATCCTTGTAATGGTTTCATTATGAAGGAGATTGAAAGATACATGTTCTAACATGCAATATTGTAATATTATTTTGGATGATTTCTGCTATTGCTGTCTATGGATCCATTATGTATGCCACAAGGATTTTTTAAAATTATTTTTAATGGATTGGAATAATCATAATTGTCACCATGCAGAAACACTCCTCAGAAAAAAACAACAACCAAATGAAAACACATTATTTTCACTTTCCTCAAAACATATGTATACACAGGAGTTCAAGAGACTGTCACGCTGTGGTTATCTCACATTGCGGGTACTAATAGGATGATGGTATTTGTTCCTGGGTCACTGAACAAGCTAAAGCTGCCTAAAGTTAAGCTCAAGCTTCAAGTGAAAGTGTTGTCTTTTATTTTTTTTTAAGAGGAAAATGTACAAAAACGCTTAGTTTTGACTGGTCCCACACAGTTTCATATTTGCATTCTCTGCTTTTTGTTTCAGCACAGCTGTGCTAGTAATATTCTTGCCTTCAGGCCTGAAGTTCAGGGGTTGAAGGACAACAGAAAAAACTTAGGCTCTAATTCAGTGATGACACAGAGGCAGTGTGCTTGTAGGGGAAGAGCAACCATACTGTCAAAGGTGTCTTCTTTGGATGAAACACTGAACAGAGGTCCCTACTGGCAAAGTCAAATGAAAAAGGAATAAAAATTCATTTTAAAAATATCTTCTCTAGACTTCAGAAAGAAAATAGAAGTTCTGACAGCGTTATTTAGCTAATAAAAACAGTTTGCACATCCATGGTAGGAACTGAGGAAAAAAAATTAACAGTTCCAAGTGTCATTACCAATTCATTCTAGAGTACCTATCTTATAATATAAAATTTATCTTACCATGTCACATGCCTTTTTACATGAAAGCAATGCTTTATAATTCTGAGTAAAAGATATCTAACTTAACTTTTTTTGGGAACCAGATTTAAAGGGAATCTTAGTTGTCACATTTTAAAAATTCACCGTCTTCATGTTGTCAGTGGGTTGTTAATGAACAAGTGCTCCAGTTTGTCATAAAAATAGTTTAAGACGTAGAAAGATCATATCTGAAAATGAAGGAATTCAATGAACAACAAATTGAGGAAATTCCCTAGACTGTTATCTGAAACCCACTGATCAGCATTAGCTTGAAGTCCACATTAAGCTAAAAGAAGAAAATAAAAGAGAATGGAATTCATAAATGGAAAGCACCATAATCATTCTTGCTGATATTTTTTGGGAGAGACATACAGTAAAAGAAGAAACAGGGCATGATATGTTGAAAATGCCTCACTGACAGACTGTAATGAGAAACATTGCTGGTTTGCTCACCCCCAGCGGAAAGTCTTTCAAAGCCATAAATAGAAGATATGACCTGTAAAATGCACACATCTTCATACGTCCCACAACACTCTGAAAGTGAGTAGATCAGATTGAGAAAACTGTTTTAGGAGATTATGGTTCACATGGGTTGTCTTTATGCAGGGCCACAGAGGGAACCAGCACTTCAGGACAAGATCCTCCAGGATTCTAAGCAAGCCAGTGAGGTTCTGATCAAGTCGTACAGAGGGAATAAATTCTACCAGTTTACATATCTGTCACTGCTATACAGGCACACTCACCTTTGCAACCAGAAATGCAAGCAAGTACACACATACTTAAAACAATTACGTTAATTTTTAATTCAAACACCCCACTGCAAATTGGCTTTATCCTTTATTATCAGGCTTTTGGACATTTGTATTACTAGAAACTTCCCACACTGACTTCTAAATATAATCTCACATTGTAACTGTCAAAAATGCATCTGAAAGCACGATTTAACTTTCTACTTTATAAAAAGCTGTAATGATGTGGATCAACAAATGAAGAATTTTGAAATCTCTAAAGAAGCTCTTTGAAGATCTAAGATACTACTGTATAGAAGTAAAAGAAGCTCACAGTTTTATTCTCATAATTTCATTCTACAAAGTGCAGGAAAATTTCAAGAGTTCTGAAAAACAAAACTATACCAAAAATTTATCCACTGATTTTATAATATGAGTGTTTCTGCTTGGAAGAACAGTATGAGTAATACCATGCCTCAGTATTTGGTCACTGACAGACAAGTGGGCACTACTTAGAGCTCTCTATTCACCGTACTAACAACAGTCATCTCTGATCTTTAAGATCACATCTACAATACAAAGTTCTGCCAGCATTGCCATTGACTCAAATACAAGAAGGACAGGATTCTTGATAAACAGCAGGACTGAAATTAGAACAGAAAATACACTTTTGCATGTATAAATTTTAATTCAGGAGAGAGGAGAAAACAAAACCAAATTCTATCACATTGACACAAAGCTTAATTTAGTTGATATAAATGTTTGCTTTAGGAGTACTACCCTGGTGTGGAGCAGCACTCACATGAAGTAATACTGCTAGAAAACAAGAGCGTGTAAAGAAAAGCCTTTAGACTGAATGAAAGCTATTCCTTTTACAGTAAAGATGTTATTAATCCAGATGTATTAAAATAGCTAATATCACTAAAAGTCTGTGAAGCTAAACAGACTGAGCAAGCGAAAGTAGACTCAAGTTTAAGAGTCAGAAGAGCAGCCACAGCCTGAATAAGGATTTCAGCTGAAAGCTGGTGTGACACAAGTGTCTGCTAGTGCTGCTAGACAGTTTGCCTTTCACTTTGCATACAATATAAATATTCAAGACACCATATTGACTCTATCAAAAGCAAAAAGCTGTACATAGAATGATCACTTCTGAATACAGAAATTTGGGTCACACATTTTCCAAGCATGTAGGACAACCTTAGGGTAAGACTCAGAAAAAGCGCACGCTGTTAAGGCTCTTAAGTGCCAGAATCACCTCTCACGTGGGCTTACAACGTAAAACTGTATAAAAAGATATGTGTAAAGAAATAACGTGATTTTGAATGCAGAAAATAAAAGGCTTCAGCATTTGGTAGACTAGTGTATTAAAATGTAAGACTCTCCTAGAATGGTGGTAAGCCAAAGTAACGTGAGAAATTAAGAAAAATACCTTTCTCACTTGCATAGACTAGCTAAGGAATAACATATAAATAAACTGAACCAAACTATTGTATTGAGTGGCACAAATTCCTATCAAAATTGTGGGGAATGTGCAAAAGTAGTAGTATAGGGGGATTGATGGGAGTATATTGAGATGATTGTAATTTTTGGCTTAATATCAGAAAAAAATACTCCTAACAGGGAAGAATATTATACTGTTAAAAAGACACACCCAAGGGAAGTGATAGAAGCCTCACTTCCTCAAGGCTTTAAAAATGAATTAAGAAAAAAGACAGAAAATAAGCCTGCCCTTGTTAAGAGTTATTCTTACAAGAATTATCCAACTGCTTTTCAACTCATATCAACTACTTTGCCTTGTAATTTAGAACTTCTTATCTTTGTTAATAAAATTGTATTAGGATTACATGAGATGATTATTTGAAAATGAAAGCTAAGAAACACTTCTTTCTTCACACCTTACCCAGAAATAAACTCATATCGCAACAAAGTAAAAAAAGAAAAAAAAAAGACAAACAAAACAACACAAACCACCACCACTCACAGAAAAGAAAGAGCAAAAACCTACACCAAAACTATATGTGACAGGCAAAGCTCAAGCGAGTTTGTCCTCTGCTCCCAAATTCCTTCACTATTTATTTCCTGGGTATTCTGCACGTTCCGTCTTTCTTCACAACTAAATTTCGTCCGTTCTTACTTTCTATGCCCTCTCTGTACCCTTGGAAAATTTAGAACTGAATGGATCAGTTGGAAGGGACCTTCAACATCACCTAGACCAAGCGACTCAGCACTTAACCAAAACTTAAAGCAGGTTATGAAGGCCATTATCCAAACGGCTCAGGGTTTGTTTTGAAACAGCAAGATGCATTTAAATGTAGCTTTAAATAACTAGATATTGCTTTTGAGATTGCATCTCAAATGCCAGAAAGTGACGAGGAAAGAAAACTGAAGAGTGATCACTGTGTGCTTAGAGGCAGCAACTCACCTAAGGAAGGTAAGACAACGGGTTCACTTTGCGAGTTTATTTTCATACCATAATCACCAGAGGAAAAATAGTTTGTTGCTTCAATTTTGACAAATTGGCAAGGATTACAAGAATGACTCAATTTCACACTGGCTGTCTAGGAATCCCTTTGTAATCCTTCTGACTCCTTTTCCAATAAGCTAAGCAGTTAAAAAATTACAACCTTTGCTAGGCAGCTATGCTTTCAGTGACTCAGTTCCCTGCAGTGGCCATTAACTGTGTTAATGCAAGTTCATTAACACAGTTTGTTTTTTTAATTATCAGCTGATAATAAGCACTTGATAAATACAGAAAACTGTCAAAATGTGCATTTGCTACCCATCCATCCATTCATTGCTGAAATGAAAGTTTTGAATACATATCACAGATTTAACGGAACTCTTCAGTTTTCAATTGCAACAAAAACAGCGAGCACTCTCAAATCCAATGTAAGACCTGGAAAGACAATTCCTAATGAGCACCATGTGCATTCTGACTGGGCTGCATTCCAAACACAGGCACTGTCTTCCCTCTGGATCAATCACTATACTTCATACTCAATACAGTAAATTGTTTTCTGAAGTCATTTGACTATTCATCAGAACGAGAAAACCTGATTACCTACAACTCACTAATTAAGACTGTGCTAACCAAAAAGAGATTTACAAAGACGCTACACACTAACGAGGCAACTAATTGTCTTCATCTTAGAAAAGGAGGCAAACAACCCAGTTGGGACCTATTTTTAACTCCTTCTCATTAAACCTTTCTGGAAGAAAAACACCCCTAGAGAACTGGTAAATTTGAAACCCATTTCTTCAGTTGAAGATCCCAAATTTGGTACGTCTCTAATGCAGTAAGCGTAGGGTCCTGTGATCCACAGTATTAAACTAGGAACTAAGCCATCTGTTCAGAAAAGTCTGACTGCTCCTACCTGCTAAACAAACCCAGGTAGATTGCCTCTTCTCTATGCCAGCACCCTTTCTTTTTGTTTTATACATGTAATGAGATTACTATCTATTCAGAGAATGGGTAATCTTTCTTTCTGCATCCTGAGGACAGTGGGATCTCATGGTTAGAATAGCAGTACCAGCACTCAAGAGGACATTTCTAGGTTTTTCTTATTTCACATTACACAAAGGGGACAGCATGGACTCAGAAATTATCTACAGACCTCACACAACGCAGCATCTCCACACATCCTACTCACCACAACACCTCTGCTCTAGGTTTACATAACCAAGGACAGTGGATTACATTAGTGAGGCGGACAAAAAGGAGAGAAGAGACACACTGTTTTATACATCTAACAGCAATTGATCAACAAAACCAGGCAAGCTGTCCAGAGATGTGGTGGAGTCTCTTTCTATGGATACATACAAAATTCCAGCTGAACGCTTTCCTGTGTAACCTCCTGTAGGGAATCTGCTTTAGCAGGGAGTCAGACTAGATGACCTTCAGATATCCTTTCCAACCCCTTTGATTCTGCAGTTCTGTGAGCTGTGCTCTAGACTGTGCCACATGCAAAGTATTTCTTTCCCTTGCATGTGCTCACTAATGACTGTAGATCGTGAGCTTAGAATAGAAAACAAATCAAGAACACGAGCAGAATTCTATAAAAATGAAAAATCAAATTAAAGTACCCCAAAGCCTACAGCAAGATATCAAATCAATCAGTGCAACAAATGAGGTTGTGTGTGCTGTACTTCCAGTTACAGTCAGTGAGAGCTTGAACATTCAGCTCCTTCAAAGCATTTCATAATAACATATTTGTGGCATATTATCTAACAAAAAGGTAATATGTCATATAAACCATACATAAAACATTTACAATTTAAAATAGATAGCTTTACAGCATGAGCCATTGTGTTAGTCATCCATTTTTCATAAGCCATGATTCCATGTTTTTCTTAACAATCACCTTTCTCAAATCAGCTGCTAAGAACTATTAGAAGAACAGGCATCCCTGTGTTTAAGTCTCCCAGCTGAAAATGCTAATTATACTGCAAGTGAAGTAATCCAAGCCTACTGCACCAGAAGAGGCATAGGTATTTCACTTAATTCAGAAAATGAATCAATTGTTTCCTAGAATACTAAATAAATATGGGGGGGGAGGGGGGGGGGTTGTTTTTTGTTTTTGCAATATATCAATCATGAAAAGTTGCCTATTTTTACTGTACACTGTAGGAAGAATTATATTTAGTCTATATAAACATTACCAGTGGACCTGATAATTCACTCAAAGTAGTTAAATGTGACAAGATATTAGGAAAGAAGCATACCAGCAGACATTAAACACTGTTGCAAGTTATGCAAGTAATATAGAATGATTACAGACATTTTTGCAACAGATCTTACAGTAATGCAGATTATTTCTATTTATAATAACCAGAAATTCTATTTCAATTCAATTCCTTGTTTTTAATGATATAAATGCCAAGTAAATCATTAAAAGAAATGTCAGCTCTATCAGCAGCAGCTGTTCTTACTACTGAAAAACGAGGGGAAGTGTAAGAGCAGGGCAGCTAGCAAACCCCACAGCGGTCTGCAAAGTCACTAGTGGGAAAACAACAAAGGTCTTTCCATGCAACTAACACAGATGTGCCCATAGCCAAACTGTCAGAAACAGTTAAGATGACAGCTACTCACAGTTCATTATTTCCTTCTCACAGGTCACTGGGTGACAAGCTGGGTCAGCATGCTTTGTCGGCTGCAACAGTCCTCCTCTGTCCCCCTCAGTTCTTATACCATTTAAATAAAGGTAAGCCACCCAAATTGGTATATAAACGTAAATAAACATCTTCAAATGCTTTCTGAAAATGGGAAATTAATGTTTATTATGTCTTCCTTTCATTTTCAGACAGATGTAACATCTCCTGTCTGTGATGAACTGAGAACCAAATTTGTATCTGATGCAGATACATCTATTAGGATAATTTTGTCAAGTGACTAAAGCGCATAATGAAAGCTAATTTGTCAACAATTCAAAGCTTTAGCCTTTAGAACATTTACCTGGCAGATATATCATGGAAAATCATTGCAATTCAGTTAAAAGACAGTGTTTTCATAGAGGAGATTTCACAAAGAAATCCGAGTGTCCTTAAAATGAATATAGACAGGATTTAAATATTATAAAATACAGTGTAGAGCTACTTCAATAAATATTTTAAAATCCAAAAATATCCAAAGTATCCAAATCACAACCCTGTCATTACTTTTTTTTTTTTTATTATTTTTTTAAATACATTCTCATCGGTCTTCCTGGAATAATCATAATTCATAATACAGATACAGATCATGACTTATGTTTTGCCCACTTGGAATTTACAAAGAATGAGTAGCTTGTAAAGAATCAGGGTCAAACATTCACTTAGCTGCTACAATCAATTTTACCAATTCATAGTTTTGTCATTGGTGGAAGTGGGAGAACATTTTCATCTCCTTGGGGTATTCTTAAGTCATCCTTCGTACACTAATAAGTCTTATAAAAATGTAATAACTGAATCTGTCCAAATGATTCAGAAAAAAGTAAAATGAAACCAATTGTCCCAGATGTGTCTTTCTTAGTATTAAATATGACAAGGTCATAAGCATTCTGACCCAGATCCAAGAATGCTTGTAACCAAGCATGTACTCAGCTTGGAAAACACTTAAACACATATCCAGATTAGAGACAAAATCTTCAGAAAATTGTGAAGCCAGGCTTATATCTGGAAACGAAGTGATTCAATAAGGCTCAACTAAAAATGCATTAAAACAAGCAATTAATCATTTGGAATGTTACTACCGCTATTCTATTTCATCTACAAATAAAAGGTATTGCTAGGAAACTCCTGATACAGAACACATGTACATTCTTTCTAACATTTGACAACATTCTTTGCTGTGGTTTCACATTAGAGCATTGAAGCTGCACATAACTACATGCTAATGTGCAATTTGAAGTACAGAACATTCCTCAGCAGAGATAGATACAAGAAACTAGTGTGAGCTGCAGCATGCAGTTTAAACAAGTGCTTAATTTAGAGTCCTTACTCTCATCAAAAGATTTTTACTCTGCTACGGCAGGGCACAACTAGTAAGATTAGAAGAATAAGTAGTCATTGAAAATGCTGCTGGAAGTTACAAGAGTTGCAATACCCAGAACATTAAGTTGTTATCCTGATGCAAAGATGATACCATGTAATATCTTTCTAGAAGTCTCCATTCTAGAGATTTTTTGAGTGGCAATGGATTTGTAGTTTCCCATAAGTAAGCAGTAAAGATGAGAATAAGAATGAGAAGGAAATCAGTGGCTGTTAGGTACTTAGTAAAGTCGTCAGTTCTTGTGTGCTTAGGGAAGAACACGAATCACAGTCACACAGATCACCTCTCTACTCATTCTGATCCTAAACACCGTGACTTAGCAATTTCAACCCTTCATGTCTAGGGACTAGTTTGTAACTGGATTTCTGCTGTTTATCTCTGGGGTAATATTGGTCTTCTAACAATTGAAAGGACTTTTTTCCCCTCAGTGTCATTTGCTGGAATGGATAAGATGTTCACATTTTGCATTGAAACTCGGGGATTCCGTCAAGTAAATCAGCGATGAGGTTCAGACTGTCATATCACATATCGTGTATCATGTAACTTGGTCAAAGTATTTGGGGCACTGAAAAAACCAACACTGGAAAGAACGTTAAGTTATCCCCAAAGATACAAAAAAAACTTGCTGGAACTGCTAAGATAGGACAGAAAGAGAAACAAGCCCATTTTCTTTTCTTTGCTGTGATTTATCACACAGGATAATGTGCAACTGGTTAAATAACCTGAAGGTAAGAAAGGGACTCAGAGCAGCTTTCAAACAGCAAAAATAAATACGGAATCTAGTTGTATGAAGATCATTGCAAACAAACGAATTTGCAACATGATCAACCACATTCTTTGAAACTCATCCCTCTTCTCTGAAAGTCCTTCCTAAAAAAACATACAGAATATGTGCTGTTGTTTTTTAAACATAACACTGGCTTCATTCTGTGGTGGCTCTCCATGAAAGCATGACTGTTTCTCATAACCTGAGCCAGAAGAAATACTAATTATGGCAGCTCTGAATGGCACATTGTCCCAAAACACTAAGTTGAAGAAGGAATAATTTAAGGCTACATTCAATAGCTTACAAATAGACCCAACCCTTGATAGTATTTGAGACTTAATACATCCTAAGGACCTGCACCTTATAGGTAAAACACAAGACTTGCAGGAGACTTACAGTAATCTGAAGCAGCCAGACACCTGGTGATATACTCAACACCCAAAAGCACACTAAATTGCTAAGCTTGAGTAACTGATTCTCCTCTTAGAGTCACTTCTGCTCTCTTCTCAGTAATCACTCTGCTAAACTTCAACAGATGTGTTGAGCAGGGCAGTTAAACAAAAAGAATTTGTTAAAAGACTTCACCATCATAGCAGGGGCAGTGATCATGATGTTAATGTTACTGACCCACATAGCTGGAGCAACTCCTGAAACAGAAATTCTAGGACAAGGATATAGTTTTCTCTACTACCACAAAGCATACTTCATTTTCATGTAGGACACTTTTCCACGCTCTGTAAAGAATGGGGGATTTCTTTCCTACATGGAAATTGAACAGCTGATTTTTTACATTAATTTCCAGAAGGACGTTGAAGGTATACTTTAAGCTACAAAATATAGTCTATTACAGTCTAGAGGAAAATGTCAGCAAAAGAGAATTTACGTCCCCAGGTACCTCCCATAACAGAGGTAACTGCAGAAGTTTCCTATTTGTTACCGTTACTATTTACCACCATTGTTTCTGACAATAATGTTTTTAATTTAGTATTTTTTTGTAGTATTAGTTCAGAAAAATGCTTTGGACAGCATGAATCTACTTTTGGTGAAAAGAGATGTATAAGCACCAAGTCAAGCACTCAGTGCTTAAAAATTATTTTGACTATAGTGCTCTGAATCAATTGTCTGTGTTTTCCAAGAAGAAATGTTTAGATCAATACCTAAATACTGTTATCAGAGCCTAAAAGCATGGGTGGATACTCAGTTAAATAAGTTTTACTCGTTCCACTTTACTTCAATGAAATTATGTACACATAGCTATCATCACCTATTCAGACCATGACAATTAATACTCCAAACATTGTGAAAAAAGTGATTCTGTATAATCCTTACATTGCAGAAAACGATTTTAAATTATACTGGCTCTTTCAAAAGATAGCTTCCATAAACAGTTTGCTTTAAACACATAACAGTATTTACAACTTGTTAAATAACCTATGTTCAACAAAGCTTTCAAGTTGGATACATTGAGTAGCACTTGAAAAATACTATAGATAGCCGAAGAGTAAATATTTGCTGGATCATATTAGAAAGAAATACCAGAAGCTCTAGTCTTTGTACAAGTACAGCAGAAGCAACACATGGGTTACCTAAATGTAATATTTCCAAGGCAATCTCTAGTATTCTAGATAAACCAATACTGGTTGTTGCTTTCAGTTGGCTGTAAATTGCTGTTATTAGCACACTGTCAGTAGTAACAACATTACTTAATTCAACTTTCCAATAGTGAGTGATGTCTAGTGGCCTTTCATCTGAATGGGAATTCCTTTTTTATCTTAATTTTAAAACTTTCTTCTAAACCCAAAGACTCAAAAATAACTAACCAAAAGCCACCCCTTAGATAAAAAAAAAGAAAAAAAGAAAAAAAAAGAAGGTTTTGTTTAAGTAAAAAAGACTGAAACCAGGGCAAGGTTTTATGTATGCTATAGCTAGAAGTAATTAAGAACACTGCTTATAATAAACTGTTATGTTACTTATAATAAAGTATTTACCATTTAAACTTAAATCTTGTGGCACAAATCATGTAACAATGTTGATCAGAATTTTTGTGAGGTTAGTTCTGTAGATAAAATGTAAATTTGCAATTACTATCAAACTTATCATACACATCAATTGTTAAAAAAATGCACATAAATGTCACCCTTTTTCATTAATTTCCATGAAAATCCATGTTTGCTTATCAGCCAGAGGGTTTCTGAGATATTTCTATAACATCCAGGAAATCAATCTTACATGAAACTGAAGGAAAACATCTAATGTCATTGAACAATAAATATCAGTTCTGTCAGTGGCTTACCTTTGAGCTGAGGCCTTAGGATGTTTCTCTTCTAGTTTCCTCACCAGTGCCACTGTCAGCTGTGTAGTCTCCCCTAGGGGATCTCCAGGCATTAAATGGGCGTCCAAAGGTCCTGAAAGTTGTTTCTGACTGAGATTGCTGATATTTTTTTGCAGAACCTAAGAGACAGAAGTATAACCATGCAATTCATATGCTGCGAATTAAAATAATGTGTTGTCTTCTCCGAATAAGGCTGTTGATCAACAGAAAAGGTCAGAGATCCAAATAGCTATGACAAGATACACCCAGAAACTAAGTGATTTTTTTGTTTCCTTTCCCTCTTACTGAGTTTTCCCACATAGAAAACAAGAAACTTTAAAAATTGTCCCATGTAGAATATATTTTTAAACTGTTCTGACATGCAAATATACAGAGAAATATGTAAATATATTATGAAATCAAGAAATCAAACGAGGTTATTTATTTAAAGAAATGAGTTGATTTCCATGTTCATATTTCCCTTTTCAAAACGTGCTTTTGAAAGGATTCTCTCTGACCTGCCTCTGGCTTTATACTGCGACCCCTTCAGCTGAGCTGCCAATTCTATCTCCTGATGCACTGAAGACTAGGCCCAATGGTGAATGCAGCTTTTTGTCTGGGTCATCTCCTCTTTCATTTAGTTCCTCTAGGTAGGACAGAACAAACTCAGAGTAAGCCTGTAGGAAAGGACAGAGGCAGAGGGTGGTGAAGAAAAACATCAGCTTTACCAGCAGAATCACAACAATCTAAAACCCAGAACGATGGGAAAAGCGGTCATTAACGTAGGCGACATTACAAAAGTTCTTTATGAAATAACTTTGTATTTCACAAAGTTTCAAACGCAGAACTAGATAATGACCTTTTCATGTGCACTGAAGTGAAAAATGTATAACATCTTTGATTGTTATGTATCAGTTTAAGAATAAAGACTGACAGCTCTCAAAACAAGAATTCTTATAGATAAAAGGAAAAAAGAACTGTATCCCTAACTTTGGATAATCACATGTAATTTAGTATAAGTTACATGTTTAGGTAGACATTTTCATGAAAGATTAGAAGAATTTTAAATTGCATATTCCAAATTGAAACATATCATACACAGAAAAAAAAAGCTTTATGATGGTTTTGAAATCAAAGAAAATGTTACTGCTACAAATAATTAGTAAATTAAATCATTTACCTTCTTAATACTCTGTTGATCCTTGGTTACATGGCCAACTGCTCCCAGCACTGCAATTTCTCAGGCTCTGTTCCTATCCAAGCAGTTGTTCAAGTCTGCTGCCTCCTTGATGAAACGCATAAAATATTTTTTGATTTACACTACAAACTTTAAGTTCTGCAAGATTCTGTACTACTTTTAGTAAATAAAATGAACAGATATTAACTGCATTAAATTAGACCAAAAATAATAACCAAAGTATTTGAGTACTGAATATCAGCAAACTGATACTTCTTTATTAATACAAACCTATCACACATTTTATGGTTACAGACTGGAGTGTCTGACAAATATAAGAAAGACAACATTTTTCAGTTCCATCAGCCATGAATTTATCAATATAAGTAATTTCATTAATAAGGCAAGTATCATTACAATGTATTTGAACATTTTTCAAACCCACTTCAACGTGGACAGCTTACTGACTGAGTTAAACTTCAACGTTAAACACAAAGCAGGACACCAAAACTGCAGTGTGCTCTCAAAATCGGAGAAGACGTTTTTGTTCATATCTTAAGAATATAAAGCTGATATTTTGTTGTTCTGGCCTGAAATTTTACTAGACACACTTAATAATAAAGCTTGTGTTTTTAGGTCCCGCTGCAGCAGTTTTCATTTAGCCTTCTTCCAGGCTTCTCATGAGTGCAGATATTTTCAGTTTAGGAACACATTACATTTTCCTCCAAAATAAATCCCTGCATGACAGCAAGAGTACAGCAGCCAGTGGGGTGCTATTACTCCTCAAGGAAAACCATTCCTTAGGAATCATTAACTCTTCTGTTTATCACCTTGAATATAGAATATACTAGGAAACTTTTCTGTGCTGCTTTGGTTTCATCTGCATTTTTATCTGATGCAATACAGCAATTAAGATTTCTGTTTTCAGATCTGGCTACGTGAATTGTGAGGTTAGAGTCAATTTCCTTATATATCAGGTTCTTCCTCCAAAGCACTTTACACTCACTTTTCTTATCAGTACTGCTAGAAAAAAAAAAAAAAAGTGGTTCCAGTCTTCCTCTCCCTCAATTTTCACCTTTTCTCTCTGATTCCAGGCCATCATTTCTTGTGCCATAACAAAGCATTTGGCAGACATTCAATAAACAAATCCAAGCCAAAATTGCTCCAGTGAAACGATAGCTATTAACCACGTGGGTATTTCAAACCCAGCTCACTGCATGGCATATTTCTGCCAGTAGGCCAGACAGCAGGGAGGCAGAAGAGGGTGTCCTTATTTCTGCCCAGTTCAACTTGGGATTTATAGGCTTTATATTCCTTTGCATTAAACACCCATTGCAGGCACTCAGGAAAACTTCTCTCTTTCAGGAAAGCGAACACAAAAATAACTTCCTGGTGCAAATTGTGACAAAAGCCTCCAACTTTCCCAGGACAGAAAAATTATTTTGCAGGTCGTTCAACCTTTAATCAAACATTTCAAACCCAGATCACAGAATGGCCAGGGTTGGAAGGGACCTCAAGGATCACGATCTCTTAAATGTTCTCATCAGTGACTTGGATGGAGGACTTGAAGGCATACTGAGTGTGCAGACTGCACTAATGTGGGTGGAGCTGCTGATTCCCCCAGGGACAGAGAGATCTCAGCAAACTGGGAGCTGGGCAAACCACCTACAGTTTAACAAGAGCAAGTGCCAGGTTCTGCACGTGGGATGGACTAAACTCTGGATACACATACAGACTGGGCTGGAGAGCAGCTCTGCAGCAAAGCATCTAGAGGTTCTGGCTGATAGCAAAGTTGAACTTGAGCTATCAGTGTGCAATGGAAGCAAAAAGGGCCAACCAAAGCCTGGGGTGCATCAGGCCCAGCACTGCTACAGTGCAAGGGGAGGTGTTGTCTTCCTTCCGCCCTGCACTGTGCAGCCTCACCTCAAGCAGGTTTGTGCACCACAGTGCTACCAGAAGGACATAAAACTATTAGAGAGCATTCAAGGAGTATTTGGACAATGTTCTCAGAGGTGCAGTTTGGTTTTTTGGTGGTACTGTGAGGAGCTAGGAATTGGACAAATAAGGATATCATTACATGTTTGCCTAATATACATCTCAGGAAGAAAAAATGAAGATTAATTTTTCTTTTCTGCTTAAGAAAGAAGAGTTTGGGAAACAGAAAAACAAAATCAGGATCAAATTATGAACCAGTATCTTAAAAATTTACCTCATGATTTTGCTGTTTTTTTCAGTACAAAATAGTATTCTCTCACATAATAAATGATTTCACAGAGGAGAGTGTACTAATGGCACCCACAGTAAACGTATGGGTATTAACAGGTATTAATTCCAAGAAAGTGAGTTTCCTTCTCAGTCTGAACGATGTGTCACATATCATTACACTGTACTCTGCTGCTTTCCTTTATGTCAGTTTTTGTTGGCCTACATATGCTGCAACTTAAAATAACATGACACTACAGATAAACTGAATGTGATAGGAAATACATAGAGAAGTAGAAAATGCTTCAAGCAGACCTACCACTAACCATTAGTATTTTTCCCCCATAAAAGACACAGGTTAGAATTGAAGTGTTGTAGTTGTTAAATATCAGAAACTCTTTCCGTATAATGTACAAATTACAATAATTGTTATACAGAATAATCAGCATGCCTAATGAAACAAGGAATAGTACAGCTGACAGCTGCATTTTATTTTCAAAGTTTTCAAAGCATTCTAGAATAATTCCAGACAACAGACAATGGAATGGAAGCCTGTCTCCATTGTGTCCCTGTTGAAGGTGTGCGAGTATCTGAGTGCAATCCAGTGCCCACACAAAAGGACAAGAAGGGGAAAATGGAAGACTGCTGCTGATTTCCTACTGGACATGTGTGGTTTCTTTTATCTTTTCCCAATTTTCCCAAGGTTACCGGTACTGTGGATGCTGTAAGCATTTTTTAAACATCCAAGTGTCTGACCATTTGAACAGGATCAATGGAAGTACCAATCTTTAGCAGCACGAATTACTGGATATGAACTACTTCTGTGTTAATTCAATCCAATATTATTTATTTTTTAAGAGGACAGGGCTGCTAAAAAAAGAAAAAGCCACACCATACTTCAGTGGATACCACAATTCCACTGACATCCATAGGAACTCCCTATTGCTGAGAGCAACATGTATGAGCCAGCTGACCTACAAACATCAGAATTCAAACAGAATTCTGAGGAGAGCCTTGACCTCTGCACACACACAAAGAAAAAGGAGTTCTTCTGTCAACACTGTATGCAGAAGACCTCATATTTTTGCTGTCTTTCTAAGATTTGATCTGATCAAAGTCTGGCAAGGAAGCTCTCGGTAAGATACTTACCAGGAAAATACCTTTTTAATCAATATATTCTAAAATAATAAAAGTAAGCAAAACAGTAACTCGCAGCTTTTTGAAAAATGTCTGTTGTGATTTTTTTTTCTTATTTTATTTTTAATTTTTAGTACTTCTTTCAGGGAGAAAGTTTCTAAATTTGTCATATCAGATTAAACCTGAAGGTTAAGATTTTTTGTTGTTATTCTGTTTTTAGGACACCCACTTTGACAGTGCAACTGGCTCAATTAATTTAAAAAGTTTTAATGCACTATGCTTATATGTAATAAACACTTTTTTTTTTTCAAAAATAACGAACATGAATTGCTGTGGTGATGATGTTGTGTCAAAAGAAAAAGGGAATATAGTAGAAAAGGAAAAATCTCAAAGTCTGGTACATTCCAAAAGTAACATTACATCTTATAGTAGATGGAGCCGTTCTTTCCCAAACCCACTGCTGATGAATGCTACTTGTCTTTACAGAATGAGTAATTTGAAGAGTTGCATCTCATTTTATGAAAACAGAAAAATAAATTAGCAGAGAAATTGGCATTTACACTTCAAATAGCATGATTTTACAGGGAAAAAAAAAAAAAAAAAAAAAAAAAAAAGCAGATTGATTTATGAAAACACCACGAATAAACACCTAACAGCAAAGATGTGAAAAAGAAATAGCAGTTTCTCCTGCTGCATACAAGAAATAAGATATGAATCATGTATTGAGAATTTTTGAAGTGAAAAAGAATGTACTTATTTTCATAGTAATGCAAACTAAATCAGGATAAGGTACCTCAACTGGAATAGTTTTCTCTACATACAACACCAATGATACATGCATTTTAAAATCTGGCTCCAAACAACATGCACTAGGAAAGAGAAGATTTTTGAAAATCCTTTTTTTCATTCTTTGTCGCAGAATGAAATCAGCAGCTATCATGTTGTTCTGTCTCAGGTAAACCCAATCAGTATTTTAGGATAATAATGAAAGGCTGTGCTAATCAGGCTAAACAAGGGCAACGGGTTTTGCAGGCAAAGTGCACTGCCATTAAAGGACTGCCCTCTCTTTCAAAGGTAAAATTTAAAAATGATCTCACCTGATACCCTGCACAGACTCTGCTCCAAATGCTACCACAGCTCAAGCTGAAAATCCAGTTGCTGAAGCAAAATCAATTTCACTGCTGTGGCTCAACCTATAAGTGAAGTGGTAAAGGGCCCCAGTTTACAAGAACAAATTTGAAAAGCTTAAGGAAATTCTCTAAGAGCAAATCACCACAAACATACCTGCAGATGCTAGATTTTTGAAAGCAGCAGCAGAATATTGAAATCCATTATGTCAACTTACTTTCAGGCTCATAATTGCAAACCTATACTTGCATACAACTTGAGTAATACCTAATAATATAAAAACAAACACCTGTACACTAATTTTAAATGAACATTTCGGTGTATTCCATTCTGTGCATAATAGAGCAATAATCTAAAGAAATTTTTGGATCATTATGCACTGTCCTCAAACATTTAAAAGCACCTTGGTCAGTTATCCAAAGCTCTTTCTAAGGAATACTAACAGGAGTGGCTGATCTGGGACCTAAGGGGTCTCCCCTGCCCTCATTTTAGTGCTGTTTGTTCTTTGAACAATTTTCTTTGAAATCTCTGTAGGATAAGCTACTTACATTTTAATTCTAAATATCATTATTACAAGTTACTTTCACGAGTGCCACTTCAGGCGTTAGGTCACCTTAATTTCTTATTCTGCAAAAACATTCATATAATTTATGGGTTTACAGTAAAAAAACATTTTATGCACCTGAATGAACTGAAACCTTGCCTGTTACTTGCAAAGCTATATTTTGCTTATTTTATATCATACAAACGTCTGTATGTACACACAGAAGCATAACATGTAATTTCACTAGCTGTATTCATGAATATATTCAACAAATACATCAGAAAAGTATTGCATTTCCCAAGAATTATCACCCAAACCTGATCTTCAACCTCAGAATCGCCCCTATTTCTAGTACTCCACAAAAAAAGACATGGAACACTGAAAGTCTAAGCTACTGGAATACAAAACCTTTGTAATGCTTTTCTCAATGGCAGAACAAACCTGGGCTTAGGGCCCAAATTTCCAGCTATTTACAGCAGTTATATCTGCTTAACATCAGTTCACGACTGAAGCCATATAATCAATCAACGTTCCCTGATTCATTTCTTGTGGGTATATTTCCACAATCATCCTCTCCTGGCCTATCAAACATGATCTGAACAACTCTTGTATCCCAGATATGAAAACTGGGAATTGTATCTGCTAACAAGGATAAATGGTAAGTTTGTATTCCTTTAACTACTACTAGAACTGTTCTCTCTCTGTCAACCCAACATATGATAAAATATTAAACTTAAAATGTTATATATATCTTCATATAGGCTGAAAAAAATGAGTTTGTTGTAAAACTGAAATTTCTATTGTTACATGTAGAATGGCTAAGGTCAATACCCTATAGAGACCACTTTATCTTCACCTAAGTAAACCTTATTGACTTTTAAAACTGAAATTAGCTTAAAATACTGCATAAATAGAGGGGAAAAAATGATGATATTGATGCTTATAATAGTTTACATTCCTACTTTCTCTGCAATTTAAATAATGCATATAACAATTTATTCAGAGCCTCGGGGAAAAAGATTTAAAAATCATTAAATCCCTCTAAAGATTAGGATACCCCAGAAATTAAGAAGTCAGAATTTCACATAAACTATTTGATTTAGGTTGCCTTCATTTCAAATTCCTGCATTCAGTTTTAATTTTGACATTTTATACAGTTCCAGATAGTTCATTAATAACAAAAAACCATTTTTAATGTAACAGCTGAACTGATGTTGGTTAAACAAATGCAAAGTTATCAAGTCTTGAAATAGAAGATACTTCTGCTTGGTAGTTTCAAGGTGTCTGCAAAAAACACATTTCTGAAGTCTCATCCTACTGCAGGCAAGAGAGAATTCTTTGCATTCCAGTATACAGAGAGGTGCTTACAGTTATATCAGCCAGCTAGGAACATGCATGTCTGACTTGTATAACACTTACTTTAAATGTAAATAAATCAAAACTAGGTTCAGTACACAATCTTATTCATGTGGGACATGCCCAGCAGAAGTAGGGTTTATTTTTCGCCTAAGTGTCAGTAAGTGACAGATCTCAATGACACCCCATGCTATTTTTCTACAGGGAGTACCAGGAACTAGAAATATGCAGACTTGCTACGAATCTTGACATCTGCAACATTCCCAGGGTATCACATCAGCCCCTTTAGGTTATTTCAACTTGATCTACATATCCATGAAAATAAAAATCAATGTGCCCAATGGTCTAGTAAAACATTCACCCTATCCTATGCAATTGCATCCTTTCTGGGAAGCACAGGCGTAAAGGCACAGTGACCCTCAGAGCTATGCCACTGGGAACTTATCCATCTTAGCAAATGATCTCTCATGCTGAACAAGTTAATAGATACCATCTATTAAGAGAACTTTTCCCTTGCTCCTTCTGCACTGCCGATGCTTACTATTAGTGAACTCTAAATATCAGCAGGTGGTTTTACAGGAAATATGCAGAAAGACAAGTGTACTCGTTTAAGGCTCTGCAAGTACATGCAACATCATCATCAGCATCTAAATTTAAGCTCCCTTTTCACTTGTATAATCTCACCACACCACAGAGAATTCACTTTACCAGTGGAGAACTTCGGGATGTTCTTAACGCCAGCTAGAAAAATTAAAAAAACAAGTTTCTTTCTCTTCTTACAAGCAAAAGTTTAATCAAAATATGTACAACTGAAATGTTGTGCTCGTCTACCTCAAAACTCAGAGAACTAAGAATTTTAGATTAAAAAAAAAAGTCACAGAACTTAAAAGAGCCAGTGGTTAAGTCCATTAATTTAGGTGCCCCACCTACAGCCATTAACTCCTAATAAAACCCATTTGTGCAACCCATTCTATCGGCGTTATTGCATTTGTTGTATAGAACCTGGATGTAAGCCATAACATTAGAAAGGGGGTCATTTTCACACAGGAATTTTAAAAGCCTAATTTTAAAGATGAAAATAGTATCTCTGGATGGAGGCAGGTGATTTAAAAATAATTGCCACAAATAGTAGTATCCTTTATTTCACACATCTTTAGTCCACAGAGAATGTTCATTTTTTGCCTGTTCAATTGTTCACTCTATTAAGAGACAGCATTGCCCAGGTTAGCTCTTCTCACCTCAAGTTCCTTTTAAAATCCAGCAAAAGTTAGTTAGTAATCAGACCTTGAGCTTCAGTGAGCTTGCAGATGTTTCTTTCACTACACACTTGGTACAATGCACTTCAGAGTGAATTAGCTTACAGCTAGTGCTTCGTCCCCCAAGAAAATTTTGTGAGCTCATGCTGCTGATCTGTTGGAGCCCTTCAGCACCCTTGGAACACCCCGCATCCATGACAACCTCAGGACACAGTAATTTGATAGCATTTAAAACCATTTAATAATAAGCCGATCAGGTGCTGTTCATAGTTTTTAAGTTTCCAGCTTTGTCACCTCTCCAGATACCTCTCTACTAGTCTTTTCCTCAGTGTTATAAATAAGTTGGCTTGCCTCAGTGTTGGTAGTCATTTTCCTGACAGTGATTCCCTTATGAAATATAGTGCGTATTTCATCGAGAAGATGTAACTTCATGTATCTCAGACAAAGTGAAACAAGGCCAAGCACCTCTCAGCCTCCCCTTCTCCACGCTGGGCAACCGCAGTTCCCTCAGCCTCTCCTCACAGCACACTCCTTGGGCCCTGCCAGCAGCTTTGGTGCCTCTTTGGGCACTTTCAAGGACCTTCACATCCTGGTGGTACACTTTCACTAACCTCAGATCCTCATAAAGTCACAGGAAGAATTCAAACCCAGAAATCCAAAGTTGCACACTGTGTGCGATGCCTTGCTCTTTACGTATGTCAAAGTGCCACCATTCTTAAAGCGTATAAAGCTTCATCACCATTTAAAATATTCAAGAAATAAGGTATTGTGATTGGAAGTCACGCTAGTCATAAACTGAAAATTAAATGTCAGCTGTAACATGAATTGTCATAAAGAAGATTACTTGCTACATAACAGCTACTGAAATCAAACAATATTTGTTATTTTCCACTATTATCCAGAATTTCTAAATACATTACACTGGAAAGCCCAGTGAAGATGTGAAATACCTTTTCTGGATACTTCAGTTCATATTTAGAGATGTGTCACCACTCATTCCGACTGCAACAGGCTGACCAGCAGCTCAGCAGCTCTGTTTCACAGCTCAATTCAGAATCATTTCAGCTTTCCAATGAATGAAGAAAAAGAAAAAAACAGGAAAAAAAAAAGAAAGAAAAAAAAAAAAGAAAAAGAAAAAAGAAAAGGTTTGAATAAGTTAAAAGAACCAGAAAATTCAACAATGTGTCACAAATAGAGAGGTCATTATGCCTGGATAACCCAGGATATTAACAGTTGCAGAAAGTGAAACACTATCCACAACTTAGCAGTCAATGAGCCCTGATCAGAACCAGTGATCTTCTGCACAACAAGGGTGGCATTTTACAGTTCAGTGCAAAATGGAACAGACCCTTGATATCTTCATTTGTCCTTTTTTCTGTGCATATTTCACAGTGCAACGATTTAGGGTCCATAACGTGTCACTTGTTATACTTATAACTACAGAGTTTACTTGAAATATGTATGCACAGAAAAAAGTTCAGTGAACTGCAAAGATTGCAACAAATCTATGGCTTGGATCCACTATAAAGTTTTACTCCAAGTCTGAAACAATGCTGGTTAAATACACCAGAAGTCCTATTTGAACTACTTTTGCTTCTAATGCATGCATTTACTGTAGAAACAGATCACTTCAAGCTTTCTTCTAAATCAATGACTCAAAAGACTTTTTCATTAAATTTCATTTTAAAATAATAATGGACATACTTTAGAAGTGTTGCTAAAGTACTTTATTTTCAATATTTTACCATACTAGGCATGGGGGTATAAGAAAAAATGAGAGGAAAGGATTCTTCTGTAAAAGAAATCGTCAGCATCTCATGGCAAATTTGAACCTTACTTTAAAAGCTGTAATAGAAAATGCCACTGAGAGATTCTCATGCCATATTGCACAGACTTGGGAATATTGAGATGTTTTCTGTATGGATTTTTATGAATATTTTTCTCTTGCCCACCCCTCTGCACAATGGTAAATAATCCTTCTGACAGACTAATTAAGTGGTATTTTGGTAATATCATCAATCTGCAAAAATGCTTCATCATTTCTAGGAAGAATCTACTGTATTAGCACACGTTAGTGTCTGAAAATGATTCCACAACAATACTACAGAACAGCAAGACACAAAAACCAACAGAAGTTTCCCCTGTATACTGTAGAACAATATTACTTAGCTCAACTAAGCATGAAAATTAATATTTCAGTAGCACACCCCAAAATCTCCTAAATTCTGTATATGAAATTTCATTGGCATTGCATTCTCTTCTGCTACCTTGGGCCAGAAATGAAAACATCATGAGAAAAGTTGTTTTTCCTGAATTGCTAGCTTGACTGCAGCAGAAATACAAGAAGATCATAACAAAATCCCAGTCTAATAAGCTTTCCATGCAGAAGTATTTTCAGGAGGATTCAAAGGAGCTTACATGCTACCTTATTGATACTTCAACCTTGGCTTCCATTCTGGTGCATCCTACGTAGATTGCTTTTCACAACTCATTTTTTAATGCAAAAATGATGTGAACCAGAACATTTAAATGCAAAGGGAGATATATGTGAATTGAAAGAATCGAAGGAAGTTTGTTAAACAACAAAGCTTAGTACTACGTTGTACAAGCACCACTCACTGGTCCATACACAGATATGATAACTTAGCTGCATAGTAATTGAGGCATTATACTGTGTATCACACGTCTTGGAGCTGAAACAAGACTTGTATTGCTCACATTAATAATATGAGAAATGTTCAATTAATATATGTTTGATTTATTTTTGCCACATAGCAGAGTTAGACACTTTATTTCTTTGTGGTAAAATAAAGAAGAGTTTTAGCTTAGGTCAACTCAAACATCTAAACAACATCCAGATTTGATAGGATTATTTAAAACTAATCCATCTTGTTTTTAATTCTTCTGTGCTTTGAATCTCTCCCATAAACCACATGAAAAATACAACTAAAAATAATGACTTCAGATAAGGCGTATGTGGAGTTTTCAGGCATGGGCTTTGGATGGTCTTAGTTATATGGAATGAACAAGGAGGCTTCAACTTTAATACACCAGAAAGAATTGACCTATGAGTAGCACAATTAACTACATCTATGAATTTAACTACGCTATGAAAAAAATTGCATTTATACACAACTTACTGAAAATAAAAGCACCCAGAATGAGCTATTTAATTTGTCCTGCAATTCTTGACAGAAATCAGATGTCAAAATACTAGTTAGTGTAATGTTATCCCAGGCTAAAACAGTTAATTGGGTAAATTCTCCTTCTGCTGACTGACATGCTACTTACAGCACCACCATCTCCATTCAGACAAATCTACACCATACAAGTTCACAATCAGCAGTAAAGTTGGAAATATGCTAATAAACTTGATGAGTGTAGAACAGCTCTGTTGTTGCCAGACCTTTGACTTGAACTCGATAGGGCTAATTTGGCATTCAGTAACTGGTGACATTGAGCAAGAGGTGAAGCTTCACAACAACGATAATGTAGTGGAAGTAATTAGTATTCAGACCATCAGTAACAGGTCTTTGGCATGTGACTGTGGGCAAAGCAGGACTTCGATAATATATTGTCTGTACTATGTCTTTTAAAGGCGTGGTGCATAACTATTTCAATGTTATATTGAAATACTACATATTTTTCACGACAGATTTTAAAAATATATTCTAATTTATCTAATCCAAGCTACTGTGATTTCATATGTATATATTCTAATATATATGTGTGTATGGTATATATACATAGGTTAACCTAATATGAGGTTAAGTAGACTTGCTTCCATTAAAGTGCACAGCAATGTGACAAAAACAGTTTTCTTTCTCTTTAGGAATGAGTTTTGGAAGATCAGCACTGGCCATTTATGGCACCAGATTATTCTGTGCTGTCAGCAAGGATGAGTCAAAACAGGACAACAGTACTAGTAGCTCTTCCAGTTTCCTTTGACTCCAATAGGATCTCTGCCAAGGAATAAAATCAGTGCTCTGGGCTAGCCAGTATCTGTATCAAAGATCTAATCTCTGTCCTTCCATGCAATATTTGAATACAAACTCATTTGAATATGCTCCCTCTGCTGCCAATTAAGAGAACAGAAAAATGGAGAGAATTGTCAACTAGATGTGCCAAGGCAGTCCAGCAATTAAAGATACGCCATAAGGAGCTGTTTTACTCAAACTTACATTGTTGGAGCAGAGTAGAAAAAACACAGTATAAAAAAAAAAAAAAAGAGGATCAAATCAAATCCATAATTACTAAAAAATTCATTTCACTATTGAAATGCTTTGGTTAGGTTTTGGTGGCCAAAACAAAAGAGTAAGTCCCATCTCTTGGAGGGGGCCTTGGAAGTGCATCTGCTACTGCATCTGCTACAACAGCAAAGCCGGTTCAACCCTGGATTCAAACCTAGTTCTCTACAGCTTGGTCCAAGACTCTTCATCTTTGGATATTTCACAACCTGTTTTGTAACCTTGTTTCATCATTCTTAAAGGTGTGTGTTTTTTTTTTCCTCCTACTGTAAGACCTCCAATTCACTTTATGATTACTGTCTCTCATTCTCTCACCTTAAAGAGATATCTTACAGGTATTAGAAGACTGCTATTAGGTCTCCCACTCTCTTGCCCAGTCTAAACAAGCTCGTTTCTCACAGCCTCTCCTCACAAGGAACTTCCTACAGTCCCCTGACCATTTTTTAGTGGCTTCACTCAAGTTTACAACCACCTTTCTATTGCTGCTCTTGGATGTACATTCCAAGGGTGCACGTAGCAATTACTTCTAACAGTAAATCTTTCAAACAGACCTGCAGTGAAAAGGTATAGGAAAAAATTTAAACATACAATTCAATATTAAAAATAAAAAGCCCACACAGATGTTCAGTATATTGTTTCTACTGTAATTGTGTACACCTTTATGAACTTCATATAAGCCCATATTATTTATTGCTAAAATTTCTGTAAAAATTACTACTTCTGTTTCAAAAACTCCTTTTGCAATCTAAGAAAATTTTGAACTAGAAATTAACAGAAACTGCTACTGTTATTTTTCAATGATGTGACAATTGCATTTGAAAAAATAATCTGGTCTGTATTTTGTTCTCCAATTAAATACATCCAGTTTGTACCGACTTACACTCTAAGTGTGCTCGCTGGGCTCGATAACATCACATGATATCTAAATAGTTGGAAAGGTGTACTTCAAATGAAAGGGGTTTAAGATAGGAGTGAAAACACTTTTAACAACCTATTCCCAGATAGGTTACTTTGGGGGGTGGGAGAGATTATTTTAACTTATGTTATTGTCTTCCTATTCCTTACAGGGATTTATAGGGTATTTGTAAGAACTGTGACTGTCCTAGTGCCAATTATTATGTTAATTAGAGAATTATTTTCAACCATGCCTTTTTCAAAGAGGCGTTATTTAAAGGCTGTTTATTTCCTATGACTACTTGCTGTCATCAGCTCATGCCTTCACAACCACAAGGCTCAGACATTAGAATTCCTTCCAAGCACAATAAAGCCTTTAACGGCTCCTGATAAGAGACCTGGGAAAAAAAAAACCAAAAAAACACAGAAACCAAATCACACAAAAGCCAACTTCCCCAGCACTCTCCCTCCATGAATGTATCACAGTATTTTTATTTAAATAATAAAAATAGAGTCTTATTTAAGCTAGAAGCATTGTAAGATGATTATTTCTTCACAGAGGCTTGGTACAGCACTGACACTGATAGGTTTTTTTTGTTTGTTTGTTTGTTTGTTTTTACAATGGGTTCACCTCCTAGCAATTAGTGTATTACATTTCTTAGTTTATAATGCACCATTCTTGTTTTAGGCCAAGAGGTTACTGTTGCTGCATGGCATTGATTCCCACGTTAGAAAAATAATCCATCCTATCTGGAATTCAAACAAATATATGTTTTTCAGCTATGAAAAGGACCAAAGATGTGCAAGCAGTGAAAGAGGAATCAGCTTTCCATGCTGCACTTTCAAACCTTCTGCAGCCCAACAGAAACATCTGGAAGACTAGCCTTCTGATTTCCCACTCCACATGTGTTGGGAGCAGAGATATTACAGTTCCCACAATCTTGTAATGGAGGAAGATCAGAGTCCTTTTTATTAACAGTAACTTCTCATTAGAAGAAGCAGTTAGAAGAGATGCTTCCCTGTACCACCTTGTAGAATTAATCAATTCAAACATCTGTGAATCTTAGTAACACTAATTGATTAGTTTTAGGTTAAAGGTTTTAAACTTTCAATATTTCATTTAGTGGTTGATCACAAAGAACCTCCCAGGAATACAGACAATATGGCCATGATGTCAGAAGCCTGCTCCTCTTAGGTCACATCAAATGTTTAAAGAATCGCATAAGAAGAAGAGTAACTACAGAAAGAACAGTGATCATTAACTTTCTTTCTGAGGACTGCCAGGTTTTCAGTTGGAGAGATGGGGACCAACAGCAGGAGCAGCAGAGTTGCTAACAAAGCTGCAAGAATTTGCAAGGTTTGTAAGCAGCAGTAGAAAATTACACTGATGTCTGGTTGTTTTTCTTTGCCCTTCACAAAACTTACATCATATACATAACAAACAGAATACTTTATGTTAAAGTTTCCTTTAAGTATGCACAAGAAAAACATAAAAATGTCTTTTAATAACTTATAAAACCTGAAAATGCAAACAAGAGAATAATCTATCTAATAAAAAACCTACATAATAAACAACACGTTCATAATTTTTCAGAATTTGTAAATCAGTCTTTATTTTCATTTGTTATGTTCTCTCCTGTTCAAAACACCATGACTGGTGATTGTATGCAACATGCAAAAGCACACTGGAAAAAAATCAGACTTCAAATATCTATAAATCACTCAAAAATTCTCACTATGAGTCAAAAAAAATCAGCAGCCTTTA
Organism: Tetrao urogallus; assembly: GCF_951394365.1. Taxonomy (NCBI): domain Eukaryota; kingdom Metazoa; phylum Chordata; class Aves; order Galliformes; family Phasianidae; genus Tetrao; species Tetrao urogallus. The sequence continues at coordinate 1,770,839 of NC_136819.1, forward strand.
CAGATCAACTTACATTGCTTCACATTCCTCAAAAGACAAGAACTAAAAAAAAAAAAAAAAAATCCAAAGCCAAATTCCTTCATCCTTCCCTGCCTAAAAAGAAACACAAAAGAGCAAAAAAGTAGTTGATAAAATGCTGAGATATCACTTGATATTCATATCTCCCAACTGGCTTCATTGCTGATCTTTCTCAGCAGCAATAAAAGAACAACAGGTTGTAATTGCCAAGGTTAGCTGCAATCCCAGGCAGACGCACAAGGATTATACACCCTGTATTCCACTCTGCTGGAAGGGTCTTATTTGGCAATAAAAGATTAACAGTAAAAGCCAGGGTTTCAGCTCTAATGCCTAAACCCGAAGACATTTCTAAAGTACACACATCCAGGAACAAGCATCTGAGCCTTTTGTCTCTTAGCATAATCCTCTTAGCATTTTTCTTACCTCACTGAACTTCAGGATTTCAAAAAGTGAAATAGATCTGGCACCTTTACTCTGAATTTAACTTTAAAAACTGCCTCTTGAAGACACCACATTATAAATTATAATAGCATCCATTCCAGATTCATAACTGTTGGATTCTTTCATCCTGCTTTCTGATATCAAAGGCAATATATAGAATAACCACAGTTTCTGGTTTTAAGCTTGCATTAGCTATTCCTGTTATTCATACAGTACATATTGGCATTATCAACATTCAGATGTTCCTCACCTTATGGATTTGAGATATTAGATCACAGGTAAAATTTAAACAACCATGCTTGGTGAAAAAAACACTTAAGTTAATTAGTATTGTAAAAATGTTAAGCATATTACTATTAATTGTGTTGTCCAAATGACACTGTGTAAAACTCAAGTCTTGAAGACAGTTTCCTTACGACCCTTCTTGCATTTCACCAAGAAACAGAATTAAATGTCCAAATGGTGTCTGTTCAATTTAACGAGTCAGATCAGGAATTTACTCTAAGCTATCAGTTTGTAGAGCAGTGATGATAGCAGCAAACTACAGCGACAAGACTCTTTAACAAGAAATACTTAAATTCCTTTATGGACCAGACAGACATGAGCTGAAGGTCAGAACTGCTTTGTCCATGTGTTAATGCTTGAGACTGGGCCAAACCAGCCCGTAAACCACCAACACAAGGTTTGAATTAGGGACAGCCATGGCAGTGAGGTCCACCTTAGTCTGCTTCAGGTATCTACACCTGAGCCAACCAGCATCTACAGCCAGTGAAAAGAAATAACCACCACTGAAGTGCAATTCAGCAAACCCATCTATAAATTCACTTTAGGAGGAAGGGATTGTCTTGTTACAAATCCACATTCACTTCAATTAACTACAAAAAGGATTCTAGATAAATAGAGATAGACAACTACTCTTTACCACACAGGTTATCAGTCATAGTCCTGCACTTGATGATCTGGGATAAACTGCCTCTCTGTTTTACGTGAATAGCCAATCTTATCTGCACCTGACTGTTTATATATCTATTTCTTAACACACTTGATTTTTGCAAGTTAATAACTTTGTATTGAAGCATTTTCTGTAAAAAATTACATTTTACAATCTTTTGTTAATATGGTACAAAGATGTGTTCCTAATAGAGGAGCATGTATCTATTTTGTTACATGCTGACTTGCATTCATCTTCAAATCTTTTATGGAATAAAATACTCTCAAAGTTTTTAATCTTTTGAGGATATGAAGTTATGATCACTCATCACTCTAATGAAACAGTAGCAGCACCCTTCAAAGTAAACTCATGGTCTGAAGTCTCAAAACTAGAAAATAAGAATATGATACAAAGCAAAATACCTCTTAATTAACATTAGTTTCACAGTACTGCTAGAAAAGTAAAGTACTGTCCTTCTACTGTATAAAACAGCTGTTTACATCCATCCTGGCCAAGCTGTGAGTTGCATGTTAGTTTGTACATCAGACATTTTCAGGGAGTCCTGTACAAGTCTCCCCACCTAAGAGTAAACAAAGACCAAAAGATTCATTTTCAGACTCTTGGCACTTGCATCAGCAGTGGAAGCAGGGACTAATTATTGCAGATGCAAAAAGACATTACACTAAATAACTGTGTAAGAACTGCTGTAAAGAACTTGATCTTCAAACTTCAAATGATCTTTCGGAAGGTAAGGCAGTGAGTGAGAGCAACCAAAGTCTAATGAGAAGTGATGCAGCGATTGCTGTGGATCAGTGACTTTCCACAACTGACCTGCAGGAGTAATAATGGAAATACTGGTCCTAATTCTGCAAAAATGTACACTTACGTCTGCCTGCTTTGAGCACTATGCAGTTCCCTTAAATTGAATGAAGATACTCACATGCATCTTGTAGGCTACTTGGAACTTGAATGTGCAAGCACTTATGAGATCAAGATTATCCATGGGACTAAAAGTGCACATAAAGCTTTAAGGAACATAAACAGCTCCTGATTTTGTATGTCAGCAATTATTAAGATAAGTTTTAAGATATGTCAAAATAAGTCATTCATTTTAATTTCCAGTAAACACTGAATTGAAATAACCTATTAAATTTTTGTGAGCAGCAATGGAGATAACACCCATATTTACTTTAGGACGCATCTATTACATAAAAGGGAAGAAATATATTAAGTAATTTGTGTATCTGTTGAAATCATGAAGTACTGATGATAAAACAATGTGTTACATTGCTATCAAGCAGCACGTTTCTAGGGAGATTTACAAGACTAGCTCTTCAGTGCTGCATTACTTTTGAGTCTTTCCTCCACACACTTTCAAAACTTGATTTTATTGTTTTGGAGAGTTTTGAAACATCAGGAATTAATACGCCTGTCTCATCCGACCAGCAGATAAACATTAGGATCCAGAAAAGCTTTATAAGTAAACCAGAATGAAACTGAAATGCCACTGTTCATAGCTGCAGTCAATTTGTCCAAGGTCAACCTCAGAACAAGATTCAAGGCCATCCTACAAACAGAAATAGCACCAAAGCCGACCTTTGGATAGCATCAAACAGCTACAAGACCTGTAATTAGTTTATACATAGGTTGCTCTGAAAGTAACACCTCCTATTTACTTCCATGGGAACTACAACAAATACAAAGAACACAACAATATTATTTGATAAAGCAAATTCTCACTTACAAAGCATTACTTTTCAACACAGTCACCACCATTAGTTATGCATTTTTGCCAGTGGTGAACAAGAGCCTGCCTACCATGCTTGTAAATATCTATACCAGCAAAGTAGAACCAGGGTTGCTGATGCCACTGTTGAAACACACCACCCACCACCTCACTGTGCTCACATCCCACCGATTGGTCTCTATAAACACTGAGCAAGTGTTAATGAACATCAATCAGTGCGATTTTTTTCTGCGTGGAGGAATAATGACACACTTTTGCTTCCTCCATACTTCCACGTCAGACATCATTTCATCAGAGTGCCCCTCTGCTGCCATCTGTCACACGGCAACAAAACGTAATGGAATATTGGTGGGAAGGTTCAGCTTCTACTGCCATACCACCAGCATCTGCCTCTAACATCGTGGGCCAACATCATGAAATGGGAGGCATTACTTTCGGAGCTGACCTCATGCATACAGGCAGCAAAAATAACAATGAAAGTTCTGCAGAACGAATGAACAGAGAAAGTGCTAACAGCTATATTACATATTAGTATGTTGGGCAGAAAGTTAACGATCCCACAGCTACCAGCTTGTGTTAACTCAGGCACTCGGGCACCAATAGCTTTTTGCCTTTATTAACCTACAGGACATAAATACAAATCACACTGAATTATCCCTCTGGTACTAGCTGTTCTACTGAGACAAATAAGAACTGCATGGAAAGATATTAGAAATAGATGATCATGGATTATAACCCTAAAGATGTTTTTAGAAAGAACACTGACAAATTAAGAAGACTTTCAGCATTGCACTTTGTTAAATAATGTTCAATATCCACTCACTGGTAGCTCATCTGCTACACAGTTCTCTAACGGTGAGAGCGTTCATCTGTTAGACAATCAGTGCAGGAAAAAAATACTCTTTTTAATAAGGGACATTATAAGAGACTTGTCTTGAAGATTGACACGATCATTTCTGGACATAAATCACTTTTCCAGACAAACTAGAGAGCATACAATGTTATACCTTTTCCTTCAACATTCACCAAATCCACAGCACTTTGTGCATAATCAGTTTTCACTACACAAACACTTATTTTCCTGTTGCTGTGTCTTTCAGGCAGATAATAAGAAATAAAGGTTAACAGTCCAGGGACTTATTGGTGTTTCATGCTGGTGGTGATGGCTTTAGTTTCTTTTTTCTTTTTTTTTCTTTTTTTTTCCCTAAGTTTGCTAGATCTGCTTATTCCTTAATGTAGGGTTATTGAGCAAGCAGAGCATCTTAAAGAAATAAATAAACAAAAAACCCCCAGAAAAACCAACCAACCACTACTGATAACTCTGGTAAAATTAGCCAATATGAGCTGTCAGTCTGAATTTATAATAAGAATTCTTTAATGGACTGGAATACAACTTCCTAACATTGTGAAAGAGACACGCAGCAATCAAAAAGTGTAAAATAAATCATGTTATTGGCACAACACTGCTGCATTTCTAAGGAAATTCATCAGTTGAGAGAAATAAAAAAAGGCAGGAATAAAAATGCATTTGAAATCAGGCCTCTGTAGCTATTCCTTAATAGCCATGTAATAACAGTCCATCTTCCCCCATTTCATTAAACTTCAAACTAAAATGCTCTATTAAAGCTGCTTATGTGACTATAGGTATAAAAAAAGCACTCATTCTCTGATGTATGAAATATGGTCAAGTAAGGCATACACAAAATAATGAAGACACGGGTAAAACAAAAAATGAAAAATATGTTTCAGCTAAAAACTTTTCTGAAAAATGACTCAAAGGTGACACTGAGTGCTGTTCTTCTGCCTATTTATTATTCTACATAAATCAATTCTGAATCTATCTAGAATAATGATTTAAGTGTTTTCTAAACCAATTAGCTTGACTGCTGCTATGATCAAACATCCAGGTCACAGCTAGATTTTTAAAGTTAGCTCACAACCTAAGGATTTAGACAGACGCCTAGCAGTCTTCCAGAAGTGCATAGTCACTTAAACTATTTAATTTGAACCATGCAAACATTTCAAAGTGATTCTGAAAAAAAAAAAAAAAAAAAAGCATTTGGTCTCACCTTTTAGTACCAACAATCTTTCATTTTTGGTGTTGTTTTCATTTCAGTAAAATATTGTACAAAATTATATAATTTGCTTCTCTCTATATCTTCTGCATCCTGAACACATTTCCATTCATCACTTTAAGAGTTTAACACAGTTTTGAGTATCTTCATAAGAAAATAGTCCTACAATGTTACTGCAAACAACAATCTTCACCCTCTAGTCTTAGACTTGACTCTAGAAGTTTCCTGTCATTTCATTATAATTTCTTGATACTTCGACACACTCACAACAGCCAGCATAGCAATGAGCAGAGAGCACAGATGTTTCTCATGAAGAAATGGGTAATTCAGTGCAGGAAAGGATAAATCTAAAAAAATAAAGCACCCACCAAACATGATGAGGGTGTAACACAGCTTGGATGCATCCTGAGGAGAGAAAGAAAAAAGCACTGGTAGGCCAATCTTTATAAAGCTTTACCAATTTAGCTTTCTTTCTACTGCTATTGGTGCTTAAGAGGTTAAGACTTTATTTGTGAAAACAGAGAGAGATAGCGGGGAATCATGTTGTCTGCAGCTCCATAAGTCTCGCTTAAGATCCTTTTCAATTACCATCCATTTCTCCTTTAAAAAGGGACAAAAAAATAGAGGAGTGGAAACAGGTCAGGGCAGTCTGTGACAATGACAGTGTGATGGGCTTGGACCCCCTGCGGTGTTTCCATCTGCTATCATTAAGGTGACTACTCAGACATGAAAAAATCCCTCTTGCTGTGCTGACAGGCAGACATCAAGAACTATGACAAGGCATTAAGACAGAAAGTAGAGACAGAGATGTCATATTCCACAAACAATACTGCCTCAAACAAGACCTCTAAAATTTTATTGGAATTTAAAATAAAAATCAAAGGGCTTTTACCTGGAGGTTATCAAACTTCCTCTCATGTTAGTTTGACAACGAAGATAGTGCTGACAGTCACAGTCACAGACGCTTGGCTGCTACCTGTAAACTCCACCTGAGAAACCCAAATTTTTTGCTCACTCCTCAATAAAAGTGAGTTTTTAATTTCTTGCCCTTTCTCACAAAAAAAAATAAGAAAGATGAAAAGCTGAACTGAGGCCGGCTGCTTAGAACACGTCAAGCATTGGAGTCTTTGGTGGATTGCACACATGACAACGGAAAAATAAATCAAGGCAAGCATCTACGACAAACTGTTTTTCCTTCCAAACAAATGAAGTCCAGACAAATGATAATTAAATTCATATCGAATGTTAAAGGAAGTGTGAAATGACTGCGATGCTTATCTCTGTGTAAACAAAATGAGCACAGGCTTTTAACCAGCAGGGGGGGCAACAGGATTAGGGCTGAGCTCTGACCCCGGCGCGGAGCTCCGGCAGCTGCTGCAGCGGGCGGGCCGGGCCTCCGCTCTTCAAAATCATCCCTCGTGCCCACCGCTTTGCTGCTGCCCTTTCGGAGCTTGGTCAGCTTTTAGCAGAGCTCCCCACCTTCCTGTCGAGCCGCAGATGATCAATAGTTTGACAACAATATCGCAAGCCTCATTTAACAATTCCCAACTGCATCTCCTCGCTTTCCCTCACCAGCCAGCCTCGATGAGCAACCGCGAACTCAAGGCAAGGCACAGCGCTTTGCTTCCTTCAGAAGCACATTCTGAATGTCATGACTAAGTGTGTTTCATTGGTAGGATTTCAGCCCTCCACCAGCAGCTTCAGAAACGCACACATCCAGTTCTCTGCCACGTAGCACTGCAGCACCGCTCACCATTTCATCCCCAGTGCAGACAACGCGAATCTTACCTCGCTTCCTTCTGCCTCCTCCATTGGACTGAGAAAGCAATTTCTCTGTGAATGCTACTGACTCTTGAAGCACTGGTACATGAACAGCAAGTTTCTTCAGTCATATAGTTCTGGTGCAAGTTCTCATCTCGTCATCTGCTTCTACATACTCATGCATTTGCTCTCAAACCCAAACACGCCTTCACAGGTGACGGCCTGAATGACCATCTCATGAAATGGCCTTTTGAGCAGACCTCCCAGAGACTCATTGCAAACACACGGAGGGGGAAATGTTATCTACAGCACAAGATACAAGACATCTGCCAAGATAACATTTTTTATATTTAGCTTCTGGTTTGAGCATAGGATGTATTTATTTCTTAATAATTCAGCTATGGAATGGCTGTAGTTAATAAGAGGGACTCTGAATATGAATGCCATACACCAAATAACGTTTTCCAGACTGTTTACAAATTGCCCTGGTGTCTGGGTATCTATGTATTAACAAATATTAATCAGAGAAATCAATCTTTGCATCTAACAACGTTGTTAGTATTAGTTAGCATTGTATCTAACAATTACTCTGGGAAAGAGCAAGACAATGCTCTAATAGCTGAAAATCTATTTATCACTCACTTAATCCTATATGCATATCCAGTCTGTAGCAAAATGAAAAAAAACATCTTAATAATTGAAATTTGAGTTTCATAGTTTTCTATTTTTGATTTTCTAAATTTACTTAAATCATTAATTTTCATATAATTTATACATAGAAGATCAAGTGAAAAACTACAGATAGTGTTTTCTATTCTGCACAGCTACAGAAGTGGAGACACGACAGCTGTAGTAGTTACTGAAATTTCAATTATTTCAGCTATTAGTTTAACAGGAGATCTTTATTTAGATTAAAGGAGATTTTGAAAGTTAAGTCATTAAGTCTAAGCTAATCATTTAGGATTTTTCTATAGTCTATAGGATCAGATAAGTACTACCTAGGGCAATTCATATTGGTTTTAGGATTTGGCAACGTTTCACATAATTACCCATTGACAACTTAAACAACCAGCTCATATTAGAGATTTGTAATGCTATATGGTGACAGAAAGTACAGCAATAATTGCAGGGTAGCAAAGTCTATGGCCACAGCAAATGAGAACAAGCTCAAACATAGCAGCCACAGATACAGAAACAAAAGAAAAAAAGCTGTTTATCTTCAGAAGGCCTCCAGTAAGCAGGGATCTTCAGCAAAACACTCTTGCCTCCACTGCCAACCCTTAAATGAGGTCTGGGAAGGGGTGGATCCTGGCTCCAGACCTGTCAGTAGCTAAGTGCATTGCATGCACCTGAGCTCTCCTGGGTTGGCCCTGCATTCCAACCAGGTGCTCAATCACTGTTTCAGGCCATGACGTTGCATTTCTGCTACACTCCACCCCTTCACAGCATGAACCAAAGACTGAACAAGTTAAAAATAAGCCCTTTCCATTATGGTGATCCAGTACAACATGATGCTTTGTACAATTTGCCTAACACGGTGTAGACCGATCAAATATCAGATGATTGATGACTGGTTCATGGTTGAGGTTCATGTTCCTTTGTGGGCCAGTATTTGATGGCTCTTCTGGGGGCACTTAGTTGCTTGGACCAGGGAAGGTTTGGCTCATGGTATTTAACTGCTATTAGTAGAGAGTATAACCTGGATTTTGGTTTCTGAAGGGAGGATTATTCTAATGTGAACTTCAGTGCAAAAAAACACCATTTCCATTCAAAAATACTAGCTTGTATTTTGATTACAATGAAAACATTGAAATAATGAAATATATATGCCAAACAATAATTATAGAATCCACAGTCATGGTTGCCAATGCACCCCGTTATCGAATAATGCAAAGCCTTTGCCTGTGAAGTGTCTATGCAAGGACCATCCATGCCTAATTCTTCCTCCCATTTCCACCAGTGGAACTTATTGACACTATTAAGCTCTTCCCTTCAGGAAACTTCCGACAGGTTCTAACACATCCCATGACGTTCACTGACATGGAGGTGGCCACGCTCACAGAGGACTCGGCACCATCAATTTAAGAGACTACAGAGAAGAAAAAATAATCACCTCTTTTGTCTAGATTTTGAAAGGCTAGTTTGTAAATACAAGGATAAAGGAAAAATCAGGAAGTTTTATTTGAGTTAAACCAAAGTCCAGAAAAAAAGTAGAAGAGAAATTCAGAATCTATAGGAATACTCTATGCTAAAAACTACAAACTCAAATTTAAAAGAACTATATGTCATAAGAGCCAGACTTCTTCTACTCTCTAAATCATCATCACAAATAAAAGTGCTTTCATTAACATCTGAAATGGCAAACACTTCTATTGGTGGCCACAAGTCCAAAGACTGGGACTACGAAAATCATAAACATCATATTTAAGCAGTAGCAGAGACCCAGGTTCCTAACATAGTCTCTCTGGAATTTTGGAAACGCAGGGTGTGCAAGCACTGAAGCTTTTATCATCCAGCACTGGGGCTGAGGTCTGCAACCTCTGTGTACCTCGGCTGAGATGGGATTGAAACCATTCACCCCTAGCAGGTGGTTTGCAAATATTGGCCCTGAGAACTGAGCGTGAAGAGGACAGGAATGACAGGCAGGCTGCCTGCCCCAAGAGACTCAATCCAAATACTTACATTACTGAACAACATGCCTGAATAAAATCAAAGAAAAATGAGAAATGAAAGATTTCCCAATACCTTCCTTCCTTGCTAAACAAAGCTTACTTTTTCCATTATGGAATAAGATTGAAGATGCTAAGCATTTACCAAAACAAAACAACAACAACAACAACAAAAAGCAAGGAAAGAAAGGAGAGTTTGCACAAACAGTGAGGGGAAATAAGGATATGTCAATAAAAGCAAACATACCACCACGGAAATTTACAGGGAAAGATCGAGCATGTTACATACAGAATAGCAAAGAAGCTGACATGAACTTCAAGAAGCCATCAAGAAAAGATCAAAGTGTAAATAGATCATAGGGGTCCTTGTTTATTTTTCACAACTTGTTTTATGTGCCTTTTATGTGTTGAGAAAAATAAATAAATAATCTTTTGTTTGAACTTTAATCAACTCGCAGATTCCATGAACAAAAGGGCTTATAGGTAGCAATCCCTGTTGTTTTAACAAGAGAAACAAGGGGTTTCATCCATAGAAACCTCTACAGTAAAACCTGGCATCATTCACCTACAAATAATGTGGGTTTCATTGACACTGAGTGCTGCACTGCCTCCCTGTACAAGAGAATGTTTAATCTAGCAGACAAAAGTAGAGCAAATCAGGACAATCTGTAAAACAAAGCAGGATGTATTTATTTGCTTTTAGAAAACAACTGTTATTAATATGATAGATTCTTTAACGCACACAACTTGTAAGGTCACTGATCGTTTCTAAGAAAGACTATACTGTAAGTAGATGATGGGAAGCATGCAGGGCAAAATTCCAAGTACAGCTACCATTCCTGGTTTTCTGGTCTGTGAACTGAGCATCTGACAATGATGAATGAGATGTTAAAGCACCTGAATGTATTCATCTGAAAGATATCTTCATTCATAAACATACCTTAACAATTGCATATCATGGACATGCTGTGTATAGACAGACACATTCTCTACCCAAAAAGATAGAGTAACTTAAGATTTAATATCTAAGTCATTTGTCACTATCCTTCAGCTGAGATATGATAATCACTAAGAACCCTTGTTGGGTTTCTGTTTGACGTGAAAGAGTTTTGCCTAAATGACCAGACCTTAACATCACATCTCCAGCCCTAGTGAACTCAGCTAATGTTGGCAATCAATAGCAGTAGACATCTTGCACATAAGGTTGTGTGTCACACCACGTGACTTTGAACAGATCTACTTAAAACAAGCCTGACATTAATGACTTGCAAGAATAGACTTCCACTGCCTCTGGTATCGATAGGGCAGAACTAATATTAGCAGTGGCAGAGTTCTCCAGAACTTGCCTAGTGGAGGTCATAATAAATTATCAAAGGGGAAATTGTAAATTGAGCAAAGTAGAATTAAAGGATAATAACAAACTGAAAAATAGTGAAACATTGACAGTGAAAAACGAATTGTTATTAGACATGTTGAACTTAGGGCAGACATATTTTCACAAAATAATGCCCTCAAGGAACTCTTGAATTAGCCTATTCACAAATGAGACATCTGTGAAAAAGGAAAGAGAAAAAGAGAAGAATAAATAGAAGACGACAAACAAAAAAAAAAAAAAAAGAAAAAAAAATCTTGGGTAAGAGTGAAAAGAATGAGTCATAGCAAACAGGAGGCAGCAGCTACATGTTGTGATGTCACTGAATGTTTGTTAATTTCAGCAAGACGTTGCTTTCAAATATCTTAAAATATTATTTTGTTGTTATTATTGTTACCATGTAATTTTCAGCTTATCCATTCATCTTGTCAGTTGGACTAAGAGATCACTGGCAAGAATTAATAGTCCTATCCTAGAGACACCCAAAGGATATCTGATGCTAGAGAACTGAGTTGAGAAAGAAAAAAGTAAACAAGGAGTAACTGATTAAAACAGCATTCGAAGTGAATTTATGTAGGAAAATGACTGTAGACTTGCATGAAATTTAAAAATATGTTTTGGACTTTTTTTGTCATTTGCCAGAAGTTACTGCTACAACTGGAAAAATGTCTCTTGGGGAAAAAAAAAATTATCCTTAGCTTAGAGATTTTCAATAAAGAACATCAGAAATAGAGCCACTTTTGAATGGCTTTTCACTATGTAAGAGCATTAGCTAGCCTTTATACCCAATACTGCTTCAATGACTCAAAATTAAATGACTCCAAATTTAAATCCTTAATGGATCCACTGTATCAATATTGTAATTATTATTTATTTATTTAGTAATCATACTCAAGCACAGATAAGATTAGTAGTAGATTCTGTCAGACTTTCTGGGCTATTTTGCTGATACAACAGTGAACTCTGCATGAAGAAAAGACACCTGCTACTGGTACATATGCAGACCTGCACAGGAAGCACAGTCTGTCCAACTTTGAGCTTGTGTTGACGATGAATCTGTAACCAGAGAACCTGTCCTTGAAGAGAACTAGGCTACAGAATGGCAAGTACTGATCAGGACTACCCAGCAAGTTCCTGTTCCCATTAAACAGGAAGAAAATATTATGCTTAACATGAAACCATGAGCCATTTGCCACTTCTGTACAAACAGTTGCCAGAAGGGATAAAAAAGTAAATACAATTATTTTCAAAACAAATATGTTCACCCAAACAGAACTCAAATTGATCAACAAAGCGGTCATCTGGCTTGACATGTATACACGAGGGTAATCAAGAAACTTTGCATGTTATTTTCATTTAAAAATGTGATGGCTATGTAAGGAATGATCTAATACCAGATGGCAGGTGATAGATCAGCTGCTCTCCCACTCAAAATCACATAAACAGAAGCTAAGCCAGTGTGTTTGTTAAGTAGCTACAGACCATAAATGCTAGCATGAGCCTGTACAAGGGATTGAATTGTATTGTCACTTGTCCTCTGAGAATTCTTTCTGTGCCCTGAAGTCATAGCTATCTCCGTTGTACAAGTACAGCAAATCATACAGCTACCTGGCAAATGCCTGGCTGTACAAAGGATATTGTTTTAACTCTGACATGTGGAACTATATATTGAGCTCTGTTGGCAATGTCAGTGGTCAGCAATAGTTAAAGATGTGAATGCCCAAATCTTCTGAAGGAAAATTTGAAATAATTTCATTCTGAACAAACTAATGCTTGAATTATAAGTGGTCATTTGCTCACTCATTATCATAGCTCTGGATTGATTCTTACAATAATTTTCAGGTATTCCCATATATATTTTCAATTTTCCTTTTCATGTAACTGAAAAAAATATGCTTTTATTATATAAATAATAATATATATTAACTTATAAAATAAGTTAAATATGTAAAATAAAACCACAATCAAATCTCAAAAACAACTACATGCCTCTGCATCAGAATTTTAATTTAGATTTAGAGAATCTCCTCTGAGGCAGATCTCCCAGACTTCCCAACTTCCCATTTTTATGTTCACACCAGAATTAACCTACATATACATGAAACTAATTCCTTTCATACAAAGTTAAGCAAAAAGTTGGACTGCTCCAACCACAGACAGACATTCAGTCCACAGAATACATGTAAGCTAATCAAGTAAAAACTATCATTGCAACTAGAGTGATTCAGGACCATCAACATTTACTTCATTGCTCTATTGATCTTTTGTGCCACGGTACTTGCTAGAAACAACTCCCAACTTATCCCTGACAGTTTTTGTCTAAGAAGAAAACAAGGCAAGGAGGGATTTGACAGCTCCAAATGTATCACTGCGGGATACAAAAGGTGGCATTAAAATCCTCTGAGTATTTAGTTTTCCTGTTGGGTACTATGATATTTGAAAAATACCAGATACAAAGGAATTTCTTTTTGTGAATCAGACCTTTGCAATTCATAGTCTTGAACAACATTTTCCAAAAGTATCTCAGATATGTAAAGCCTAAGGTTCCTCAAATCCATCCAGTAATTTGCAAGTTTCAACTTTTGTCCTTCATATTTCATGCTCTATTTCTTTCCTATGAAAAAACTTCATACACTGTTTTCAGTATAAGGACTGAAATAATGCAAGGCCAACAAAAAAAGTCAGAACTTTCTCTACAAGGTATGAGTTTTGTTATCAGCATACAAATTCTGCCATCCTTAGTAATTTTACATGTGCTATACATTGAAGTTGTCTCTAAGGTGAGTTCCAGGTAGTCTTGGTACGTCATATTGATTTACCACTGCGTACAGCACTTTCATAACTAAGACACACACACTTTATGCTCTCTTCCTACTTCCCCCTCCCCCCCCCCCCTCCCTTGGAATATAAGGGTGATAATTTGGGGAAATAGGGGAAATCCCTTCAGAACACTTAAGGGATGAGGATAGATTTTTGTATGTCTGGCACAGTGAGAAGAACCTTCTTCATCCCATATTTTTAACCCTATTGGACTAAAGGACAATGAAATTAAGAATAACAGGCTTGGATCATAGCAAATAGGACTATGCAGAGGAATTAACAACCATTTATACTTTATGACCTGCTGCTGAAAAATTAAAGATGAGAAGAATGTTAATTGCAAGACATCTTTCTCATTGCTTTTTCTAAATAATTACAAGAATACATTTTTACAATAGATGTAACATCAAATGAAGAAAATAGAGATCGTTGCCTTTTCTGTTCTTAGAAAACAGACTGTTGGTTTTGCCCTCTCAAATACTACTACTATGCCTTGAGATGTAGTGGAACAAAAGATCTCTGAAGAGCAGTGGGAAGTTCACACCAGCTGCCAAACCTGGGATGAATAGGTGATTCTATCGGACAACACAGAAGTCCACGCCAGTTCCTTCCAGCATCACTGAAACTGTTAAAAGTTCTGTCAAATCTCACAGTAGGTGTTACACTAAGAGGTGCTGAACACAGCCAAAAAAACTTTTCAGTCCAGATGCAGAGAAACAGACATCCAACTTAAAGGTAGAGGGAATGAAATAAAGAATAATTTGGAGAGCTTGAAACAAAGTCAAATTTAAAAGACTGTACATCACTGCTACAGTAAATCCATACAGAGAGTTTCTATATAATGAGATAACAAGATGAATCTTCTAAGAGACGTGAACTACCCAATGCAGTCCCACCAATCTGACTTTCCTTTGCATGTATCTGTTTTCCTTGCGTATCACAGCACCAGGGAGGAATTAAAATTAGATAAAAAGAAATCGTTTTACTGAAATGAAAAAAATTGGATAAAAATGCTTTTAATTATCTACATTCTTCCAAGTATGTTCTCAAAGATGAGCTTTTCAGCTTTAATCTATGAGCAGAATTAAATCATTAGAGAGAAACACTAATCAAATTGTATTGTCAGTGCACAATTTCATCAGTGAACTATCACCACCCCTTGAAGAGAACTGGCAAAGATAAAAAACAGTCTAAAACTTGCAATCCAAACATAAAAAGATGTGGCAGTCTATGAGGGGACATTCTGTGTTTAGAACTGAACTGAAACGGCAGAATACAATGAACTGTCTCATATTCAGTATTTCTGTAAGTAAGCAGCTACAACTATCCATCAGTGTCATCTGAAGGCCAGTACACTATGCAAATCAGAGCTCAAAAGCTTTCATCTACAAACCCAGACCTGTATTCCCTGTAGACTTATGACATAATATCTTGGCATTCCACAGAAGTAAGCACTGGCATTTAAGAATAATTTAACCTGTGAGTGCAAGCACAGAAGGATTAAAGGAGATTACAATGCACAAGACTTATGTCAAGAATGCTTTTTTTGTTGTACTCTTCATATCTGTCTTTTTTCATTCGCATTATTTTTAGTAAAAGAAGACCAAAGAATATGCTTCTTCACCTACAGTATGATTTGGTCATACGTGATTTAATTAAGAACCAGTCTGCACATACACAATGCTTGATTCAATGACAGTTTAATATGGATAGCAAGCCTTGTGGATATGGTTAGAGAAGTATTTACTGGATGCCAAAGTGGAATGTGCAATGAAACAGACTTTCTACCTTGCATCCATTATGCAGTGTATCAACCGTATTTCAGTGGTCAAAACTGTACCATAAAAAGAGAAATAAGCATCTCACTTTGCACTGAAGGTCCATATGTAACCACACTTATCCTGAATTGTTATTTTCTCCTTTTAATTACGTTATTGATTCTGTATTCCGCTGATCGCATGTATAATCCTTATATGGGACCTGAAAGAAAGTGTTCTTAATTTGTACAGGAGAAGTGAAAAAGTTATCAGAAAGCATTGAAAAAGTACATTAAAATTATTGTTAGAACACACAAGCCCATTACAAGAGAGAACTGAAATATATTAGAAGTATGGTTTTGATTGAACATAAGCATACACACGATGTTTTAAGTAAATATTATTCAAGATCTATTCCTGCTCATTCTAAACTCATTAGCAGAGTTCTACTGCAATCTATGAATAACTTAGTAAGAACATTGCTGATGGTTGTGTGGAATGCATTTGTTCCAATCTGAACTTCATAAAATCGAGTATGTTTTGACACCATCTACATAACAAGATATCCACACAGAAGCATCTTAAGACAGTACAAACCTGTAAAGCAAAAACAAGAAAAACATTGTTTGATGCAATTAATACAGCATCAAGCCTTTCAAAGACTTAAACATTTCATGGGAAAAAAAAGTGGAAAAAATGTTTCTACCTGTTGAAATAACCTTTTGGCAGGTACTTTCCTATTGTGGTTGGGAAACTATAGCCACAAGTGTACCTCTTCACATAGAAAATCAGCTCTTCCCAAAAATTATCAATAAGACTGCTGTATGAGTTTTCACTCTATACTCAGTCTTGATGTAACGCTGAATAACACAGGTGCTGCAAAGAGAGCAGTCATTCTAAATATTTAGAGTAATTTAGGAGGATATTGTAGAAAAGTATGAAAATATATCATGTGAGATAGATATCAATCACAAAGATATCGGCTGTGTTTCCAATATGTGTTGCTAAACAAGTACTGCTCTTAAAACGTTAAAAAATAAATATATATAGAATTTTGGTGTTCTTTAAACTAGAAGAAACATTTCTGTAACTCTCAAAAACCTACCTCAGTAGTCAGAAGAAACATCTAGGCAGCTGCTATAGAGTTTCATTCAAATATTTTGGAACAATATCAAAGCTTGAGAAAACCAAAAAATCCAACATAACTGACAATTATCAGTGGAAAACACAAATGTATGGCTCCTATGAGAAACATGTGAAATACAGCTTATTCTGTGTAACTGCTGAAGTAAATCTAGTAGGCTACCAAAGGCTCATTGGCATGACATCTTCAGGGCATTTCTGAATGTACAATCCCAATAGCAGACCCTGAACATTTTATTATTTTATGCAGTATTTAGCAAAACACTCAGTGTGCCATGACTTTACAATAGAACTCTTCAAATACTGACATACTACTAAATTCTGTATCTTTTAAATACAGTACATAATCATTTAAAAACAAAAAACATGGCTTAAGACGTATTATATAGAGTAATCATAGTGTAATTTCACTAGGCAGTGAAATGTTGTTAACAGTGTCCTCTTATTTGAAGTGTTATAGATGTGACTTAATGTACAATGCAAGGAGGTAGAAGTGGCTTAATTTCAGTAACTCCATCACGACTTGCTTAAATCAGCATAATTTTTAGGTCAATGGAATATCCAAAATACATCAAGCTGGCTCAAAATTTCCAGGGTATCAAATAGAGACATAAATAATAATAATAATAATAATACAAGCCCAGACTTCTCATCTAGTTTTCAGCAGCGCAAACAGCACTGCCTGCAGTAAGCATTCAGAGGTAGAGCAATTACTCAGGAAATAGGTGTCCTGATTCTTCTCTCAGTAGATTACAGGACACTAGCAACACTGACAGAGAATCAAGTGTTTCCATAGCATAGCCTGCATGAGGCAGGTTCATATCTTATTTTCTTGCTGATTAATTCAGGAAACATTAAGGTTAGCCACATGCCTCCACTGATATGCAAGTATTTTAGCTCCACACAGTTTTTCATTCTGAATGATCCTGAAGACGAAAGCATGATTATGGATTGATTTTAGTTGAGAAATGTCCACGCAGGGGAGTACAAATGCAGCTCCTGATCTGTTCTGCTGCCTAGGTACCCATACAGCCTCTTCACAAGCATACAGAATTAAGACAAACTAAACAACAGACTATTAACTGGCACATCCGCAAGTTCTAATTGTCTAAGCTAATTGCTTCCAGGTCAGTTTTAACAGGTATTATAACAAATCTTTTCTCATGTCTTTTTTTTTTTTTCTTTAATTCAGAATATGAAAAAAAAAAAAAAGCTTTATTTTAGTTTTGAGGAGCATCAAATCATATTTCACTCCCAGTTACTGTTTGGATAATACAACACGGCCAGCAATAAAGAGGTTCTCTTCCTTTTATGGATTTTTAATATCAGCCATAGGTCTTCAAAATATCTCCAAATATCTCCAACTGAATTATGATAGAGTTGTACTGGTTTTCCAGAACCTCTGTCAGAAACAGCTGATACAAAACAAAACAAATTATACCAATACAAAGTTATCTGTGATAAAACTTCTTTTCTTCTGATGAAGAAGTATGTAGAAGAAGTGTGTTTGCTTTTTTTTTCCTTCTTTCCAAAAATACAAAGTCAAAAAGTACAACATATAGTGAAGCAGAATGTTGTACTATGAGAAGGACAAATCCTGGATTTAGAATTAGGCCTTCCTGGAAGACGTAGGACACAGAGCAAATTGATCTATTAATGATAATGAAGAATTCTGTACATTTCTATTAGTTTCCAATTGACACATTCAAAATTGATGACAGTGACTTTGAGAATTATTAATGCCTTGATCAGATCAAGCAAGCCATCCCTTTGCACAGGTTGTTCTAAACATAGGGCTGATGAAGGACAGGATAAGCTGGGAAAAAAAAAGTCAGCACATTCCAAATATGCTTCTCAGCTATTCACGAATTCAACCCAAACCCAGTGAAATGTTCCTATTCACTGTACTTTTCTTTCTCAAACACTGTTTCAGGCAAGAGAGTGCAAACCTTGTGGCATGAAAGTCATCTTGGAATGCCCTTTCTTATTAATGCTACCTGCCTTAATCCTATTAGTATTTTTAATGATCTGGGAAAATCTAGTAGGAAGAACTGTTTTGTTCTTCACCAGCTTTCAAAACCAATTCATGCAGTAAACTGGCAACTTATTTCTACGTATCTTAGCAGCTTTAACTTAACGGTTATCATGAATGAAAGACTAAGGCCCATTTCCAATTTACAAAAACACATGTTTTGAACAAATCTCAGAACTCACACAAGATGCCAAATGCCAAAATTCATCTCTAAATTAAGCTACCAAACTAAAAAACTACTGAAACACAGCCTGCTTTCACATACAAAATAAACAAACTAGAACTGCATTTACCTACAGAATGTAATAAACATTTGGTGGAATTAAGCTGTTTTATTTTTCAGCAGATACATAGGACACTAAAATGAGTAGAATGCTCAGAAAAGGGATATTTCCAAAAAGCCAGCTCCAATTCTCTCACCTCCCAAACCTCAAGCTTCAGAAAAGCAAAATCTCACTGATCACAGAACAGACATATAATTCAGATGACTGAAATATTATTTTTTGCATGGAAACATAAAACTGTACCTCATTTGAATATGTACGCTTTACACGTACATAACACAAATCAAATATTGGACTGTAGTGTTTGAGCTGATGTCTCCAGTTGCCTCTATTTGTGCTCCCAACTTCATTTTTAATGAAATTAATTTTAACTATTAAAGAATTACAGCTTTGCATTGCATGGGCAATCATGTTTTTCTTTTATTAAGAATAGGATATCCTTATTCTAGATGAAGATTCCATGTGAAGATGCCACATACTGCGCAACCCAGTCCAGACATAGTCCTGGCTTTGACTCTAGCTATAGAAAGAGGCAAAACATCCTCTTCATTTTTGCTTCAGATAGAATTTCTTAGGTGTTTTTTTTTTTTTTTTTTTTTTTTTTAAAACAGAGATCTTTAAGCTATTTGGATTTTTATTATAACTTTGTCTTTCCTATTCCTGAGAAAATTATTAATTTGAAATTTCATGTGGTGGCATCTATACAACTGTATCCCAATATTTTTTAGTACTTTCTTTCTTAATTTTATACAGTGTTATTTACTTCCACTACTCTCCTTCATAGTAGTCTGTAGGAATTGCTAGGTGTTTTCATTGAGCAGTAACAAGTTTTGAAGCAGCATTTTGTAAATTGTCTAAATGATGCAAATGAGTCTTTTCCATGTGTTTCACATTTACTATTCATGTATTTCCTTTCTCACAATAGTTCCCACTTCCACAACTTATGTTCTGCAGAACCTATGACTAATGTCCAGCCTTAATCACATTCAAAAATTCTGTATCACTTGTGTATTTTCCTACTTCAGCATATTTTGCATAATTGTTGCACACATACACAAAGCATAAATAGAAGATAATACATTTTAGCATGACCAAAAGCAGTAGTAGACTTCAGAGATTAGAACTGCATTTATTTACATTTCTTCTTGCACAAATACAAGAGCAGATGATAAAAAGATGCCAAATGTAAAGCAGAGATTTAGGCTATAAAGTGAACCTTCTTCCACCTTAAAAAACATCTCCCTTTATTTCAATCTCAGTTCTTTGTTTCTCAACCATCTTTTCTGCATAAATACAGCAGGAAAATATATTTTGGTACTAGCATGTTTCCACGACCCTGCTTAGATGGACACAGAACATGAAGATAGAGCAATGGAAACTCTTCCGTTCTATGACTTGATTACCCTCTTGCAAGGAGATTTGGGAAAATAATACATATATTACTTAAAACGAGAATCGCCAGAGCACATGGTAACATCCATTTTTATATTCAAGTTTAATAAAACTTTCCAAATTAATAGAGTGGGAAGCCTGAAGGATTAATTCATTTTCAATACAAGATTTTCCTAAGAAGTGTTTTAGGACCTAGACCTCCATTATTCTTAAATATATAAACACCACAGGGTTTTTCTTGGAATACCTCAGTGACTTTTCTTAAACATATTCACTAGAGTAGAAGGAAGATTTTACTCAAGTTCTTTTTTCAGTGTTTTTGTTCCTTAGGTAGCAAGTTATTCAAAAAGGTAACCCTACAAGTGACCCAAGTGAGATATATTAAAATCTAGTAATACAATACCCCTGGACTATTTTACATAATAAGATTTTTTTTTTCAACTCCCAGATGTTGCTAAAGGACAGAAAAAAAGACCTGTAAAATTCTTCATCATGAATCTTTTTTTCTGCAAATCCCTTTTTTCCCTCCTTTCAAAAGCAATTCTGAATAGAGGTAAAAGAAGACAAAACTTGACCTTTTGTGATCCCAGCATTAATAGGTCTGTTCATAATTCAATCTGTGTGTGTGTAGAAGCATCCATGTGGAAACATGCAGGCCTGAGAGACATAAAGCCTTTCTCTTTAAACATTATCTGACCCTATGAGTCTTATTCACAAAAGAAGGCTTACGTACGCATAAGTTGAAAAAAATGCAAGCTTTCATTGTGCTACAGAGGGCCTACACATTTTACTCCTCATTCTCCAGGAAAACTCATCATGGAAGTGACACTTGTACAGGAACTGGTTGAGGGAATGGCAAAGGAACACAACACAGCAGAAAAAAAAAAAGCACATATGAAGAATAAGCCACATTTCTCATTAAAATATAGGAGTGTCCTCTCCTTGGCTGGAATACAACAAGGTAACTGTACCAACATAAGAGAAGTTGAGGTCCCTACATGCAGCAGCCTTGCAGAATTCTACCTTCTGAGATGATTATGCTTTTCTTGTTGCACTAAAATTATTTTCTTCTTTCATGATCTCTGTCCACCAAGGTGAGGGATGGCTATTTCATTCATACCTGGATTGGTAAATATTTTCAGTATGGTATTTACAATTCTTTAAAGTCTAATAAACTACTTATGATTATGCACAAGATTCAAGACAACACTGTCTGCAAAGTATTTTATACTTCAAAGTCTGCTGATGCTACTGCAGTCCACAGAAATAAGAGCACTGATTCTATTTATTACAATTGTATACAAAGCCCATGCATTACCTGCACCTCTTCTGTTCAGTTTGACAACATACAGGCAGCTGTCAGTTTAAATGTTATATAACTCAGAGTCCACTCGTCATTCAGAGCGTGCGCTAAGTCACTTTGTGCTGAACTGGTCAACTGAAATCTGAACAAGGGGCAGGAGTTACACAATTGTAAGAATAACAGTAAGAGTTTGCATTTAGTGAAACAAATCCTCAGCTGGTATAGATCAGTTAAGCTTCAGCAGCTTCAGTATTGATTTATACTAGAATCTGAGCTCAGCATCTGTAATCATGTTCTAAACCAGGGAAAACCTGATTTTCTAAACTAGGAATCAGGGACTACAGATAAACTTTTTCAGTAAGCAATGACTGATGTAGTTTTGCAGAAGCATAACCATCAGTTTCCAGTATCCTCCCTGACAGCAGAAAGGAAATGTTGCAGACAGTCAGAAAATTTCATTCTGTACACGTCTGCATCTTCATACATGCCCAACGGTTTTCCAAACACAGAGTTGACAGCACTCACTTTCTAGAATCTCAGAGGAGGAACATTAAGGAAGGGAAGAAATAGAAGTTTAATGGGCCTTTTGTATATATCACTTGGTGATCCTTAAGGTCCCTTCTGATGCAAGCCAGTGTACGATTCTATGTGATTTACTACAGGTACAAACGTTATGATTCAGCACCTTTTAACTAAGTAATACAGAAAATATAATGTTGCCCAGTGATGATACTCATGTTAAGCTACTGGTCATCATTAGCTTGGATATCTAATTCAGTTGCCACTGAATAAAAATTTAATTTTTTATTTATTCAATAGCTATATCTACATTTGATTATTTTGGATAACACACCTAACAGTATGTCTACTGATGTGATACAGCAACTTTTACTTGAATTACACATAAGAAATTGTTTAGTTAGACACATTAAGAAAACATATTTAGAGGTAAAGCTGGATTATCTAACATGGACGTGTTGCTGAATCAATATTCACACTGATGTCAAATGCTATTAAGTTTAATATCACCACTGAAAGAGATACAGACAACTGATTGGGTACTTGAAAACACAAAAAACACACCTACATTCCTAGAGCAATGGCTGCTAGAATTTCATCAGAGAGAGTCAGAGAGCTGTGACTACATCCCACCCAGTCCCTTCTATTAGCTTCATCATTGCACAGAGATTAAAACTGTTCACAGATATAATGGCAAGTTCTGCCACTCAAGTTCAGACTCGTTCAAACATAAATGCGACCTTTCCTGTAGCATGGACTGAAGGATTTTAAGCATCTAGCTAGAAGGAAGAACTTTATCCAAATAATACATATTTTTCTCTCTTTCTCTACATAAATTTTGTGGTTCCTCTTTATTTTCATGGCCTTCTAAACATTTCAAGGACAGTTCTGGGCGCTGTCTCTGATAATGTAACTATAAATGGCTGTTTTCTATCTCCATACTTATGGTAACCTGATGGGTAGTCAAAAAGCCCTTTTGCTACCCGTCCTTCAGGAGGCAGAAGTAAGATTACCAAGAGTACGGATCTGGAACAGCTATTCAAACTAACCTCAGGCAGACATTCTTGGATTTTTGCCAAGAAACAACCAAAAATTGAGGTCTGTATGTATATGGCACCTACTGAGTCTGTTTTGTTTCAGGAAAAAAAACACGAGTTGTTAGAAATTAGTGGATAGCAAGGAAAAGTTACGTTACTGGAAACAAGTTAATGTCAAACACAAGAAAAGGAAATATCAATGACACGCTTATAAAAAGATAGTTAATTATTTTACTTATTAAATTTAACATGACATAAATTTGCTGGCAGTGTTGCAATAACATGCAAGTATCTGAGGGAATAAGAGTTTCTGCCATCAAAAAGACTATATCGAAATCATTCTTCACTTCTACTGCCATCAGTTTTGTGTATTTCACTTACAGAATATGCCATCAGCTCATGGCATGACATACTGTAAGAAAAATGTTCCATTTTACAGTTTTTGATTATAATTCTTCCTGCATAGTACCCTGATATGCTTATAAAATCTTTGACATTGTAAACTACATTTTTACTTGAAAAAACAGGAGATCTTATCACTTTTCTTTAAACCAGAAACACCGCTGTAACAAAAGCAGAGTTACTTAAACTCTTAACTGAGTACTGAAATATTTTGCTGGAGTGAAAAATCTATTTTACAAGGTGATTTTGCAGTAAGAATAATCCCGTATTTTTGACAAAAACTGTTACACCAAATCTATTCAGTAGATGACACAAAGTTTTCATACTTAGTGAAGTCAGAGGGTTTTCCCTAGTACAAGTCAAACACACTTCCATGGGGTCAGATACAGTGCTGGAGTAACATCTGAAATTAAACTCATTTACAGCTACCACACATAATGTATAGAAATTCTTTTAACTTTTGCCTCGTTTCAGTCTTTCCACTTCTCCTTTGACTGAACACCTAAGATATTGGGTGTTCTCACTTTGTTCCAACCATGGTGGCAGAAAGAGGCTGGCAGCACTAAGGAGATAGGAGGGCTGCACACTCACTGCTTCTTAGACTGAACCATGAACTAGCAATTTTAGATTGGAAAAAAATACATTTTTTTAATTCAGTGCTAGAAGTCAACCAAAAAGAGCATTTGATTGTGACCATGAGTCCTAATGACACTACTCAGAGATTTTTGGCCACTTGGTTGTTGATTTAATTGAAGCCAGAAGTTAATCTTTAATGTATATACATATCTTTAGAGTATAGAATACATGTAAATAGGAAGGTCTAGAAAGGAGGATAATAAAGTAAATAGCCCATGTCAGATATACTCTATATGGAATTAGGAAGATAAAAACAAAAAAAGAATTGGGAGAGGGGAACTCAATAACTGGAAGGACAGGTGAGTTAACAGTCAAAAATATAAAAAGCAACATCTTAAGCAATTCCTTTATAGAGAAAAAAAATATTAGTTTAAAAACATGGCTACAAATCACACATTGTTTGTCTATATGTACACAGAAATCTTTCAAGAATTGCCATTTCCAATAATTATTATGCCTTAAACATTACCTGGCCTCCATATTTTCCAGGTAAATAATTTGTATTCCAGAATAAATCATCAGAACCATAACTCTGAGCATTCCTAACCACTTAAATCTTTTGTATTATAACATACCACTTAATACTTTGTATTTTGTATTATGTAAGTTATGAAAGGTTTGTCATGTTATAAGAATGTTTTAACAAAATAATTTGTTAAACACTTTCGACATTTCTGAGATATGTTGGAATCCTATATCAATAAAACAGGTATGTTACACTTTCTGTATATTTTTCAGCCCTCTAACTGCATATGAAATAATTTACTGAACCATTAGTCAGCAGTGGATTGCTTTTTGTAGCCAGAAATCAGCTACGCAGTTGCAAATTCATAAATCCAATTTTAAAGAGGAACTGAAATCAAAGTGGTAAAATAGTTGTTGTCTTCATAGAGAAAAAAGAATACATATACTTACCATGACTCACCTAAAGAACATATAAACACCATTCAAGAATTTTCACAGATACAGTATTATCAAAGTGATCAATGTTTTATATCCAGAGACATCCAAAGTACTAACAATTCTTTAAAAAATAAATAAAGATTAATGAAAGCCATCATTCACTGTGAAGTTAATTCACCTCAGTAAGTGCAGAGTGTTATTGTGCTGGTCAGTATCAATACTGACTTCGCAAGGTATTTATTTTTCCTGATAAGCACAATTAAGTTTATTAATAGAATTGAATTACTAGCCAATGAGAGAACAAGCTTAATATAGGATCATATATTTGCATAATTGGAGACATTTTTGTCTCTTCCCAAAGCCAACGCACACAAAAAAATCAATGTGTTAGCTAAAGCCCAGCGGAGCATTTGCTCTTTTTGTTGGGATAATTTTTCTTTGCATCCTTTGCATCCACAGAAAGAAAGTAAATCTAGTGATTCAAAAATCCATATGCTGTATGCATATGAAATTATTTTTGGTAATTGCTTTACTAGGTCACTAGGAAGCGTACTGCTGGAAAACTGTCCCATTTTTATGTGAAGACTGAAATCAGCTTTTTTAAATTGGTTACAAAAATTTAATTGTTCTAACCTTTAAATATAGTTCTTAAATTTGTTCTGCACATTTATCAATAAAATCACTTCATAGAATTTAATTATAATTCCTCTCTTGCAATTGAAAGAATGCCTAAAGATATTCCCCGTCTGAACATCAATAGCAAAATCCAATTGCAAAATTAAAAATATACGCTGAATATTAGGAAAAATTTCTTCTCCAAAAGAGCACTCTGGTGCTGGAACAGGCTGCCAAGAGAGGTGGTTGAGTCACCATCCCTGCAGGTGGTCAAGAAACGTTTAGATGTGGTACTAAGGGACATGAGTTAGGGGATGGTTGTCTGGATGATCTTGGAGGTCTTTTCCAACCTTGGTGATTCTATGATTCTATGAATTAAAAACTGAGCATGATGCACTTTCATATATACACATATGGCACTTTCTTTTGCTAGTACTCATACATGCGTTCGTTTTTTATTCCACATCAACTTGTGCAGGCATATATCTTACTAGAGAAGGATTGATTTGCAGTATAACTAAAAAACCAACACACCTTTTGGAACAAATAATGTAAAAACTTCACACATCCCCATAAGATCTTACAGCGGGTAGTATTTTGAAGTTGAAAAAACAAGGTCTAATTTATATGCAGTAGAGACAAGTTTAAAAAATGAAGACTGTGCTATTTTCAACACTAGTCGATTGCTTTAGTGTGGATTGTTCAAATCCAACAGTCTCCGACTCACTGAGGTGGTCTCATAACTGATACTTGTGCTCTACCTATGACAGAGGTGGCTTTGCGGCTGCATTTTCCATCTGTGCAGAAGGCATGCTTCAACATTTTTGCCTTCTTCTAGGCACCTGTCAGAATGGATCTGTCTGAGAGAATTAACTGAAACCAGGACTTCATCAAATGTCTCAAACTTTGGAACAATTAACAGTACCTACTAGGTGTGGTAATGAAATCTCTAGAAAGGAAAAAGAGTCATTACATACTTGCTATCACAAGGCCATTTCACTGACACCAGCACCCAATGGTCTCAGACAGCTGCAGCTGAAAACGACCAGAAAAGCAGCAGCAGATGGGTAAGATTTTAAGTAAATAAAAAAAGTTAAGGATGATTAGTGTTAGTTTTATCTCAGAAAGGTTTTCTTCTTGACACAAACAACAGACTAATAAAGTTTGCTATACAAGACATACTTTTCATACGACAAAAAAGATACTGTTAAAACTTTGACTCCAAATATATGAGGAAACTCCTGGATGCTTGCAAAGAAGAGGTAAACTTATTTTGACAAACTGGAATGGCACTACTAAGGAATTCACAAACACATAGACCTGCATTTTTATGTAATGTGAAAATTAAACTAAAACATCTTTAAAGGAAAAAATAAAACATTTTGTATAATTTGTTTGCTTATTTAACTGAAATGAAAAATACAAATACCGTACTACTTCTTCAGTATGTATTTTATTTTACTCTTGCATTGGGTTTATCTGTATCAAATAGTATTCTAATGGTTGAAGAGATATTTATTCTGGTGGTTGCACTTCAGACAGAACACAGATACTTTTCCTCCAGTAAAATGAGTGCAATTTGTCTAATAAAACATACTCAGATAATTGCAGCATATGTATTTCAAAGACCGGGATCTGTTCCTGATCTGTTTACTTGCATAAGACCTGAAGCTACAAGAGAGACAAAAACTAAAAAGTTCTACAGAGCTGCTGTTCAGAGATTGTCTGCAAGCCTTTGGTGAAGGCGTGAGTCCAGGTTTGTATGTCACTCAATTAAATGAGCAAAAAGCCACCAACTTCAACTGACACCACTTTAGTGCATCCAAGGGTCTGTCCCAGGACATTCAGATACACGAGGGGAGGGTCCAGTCAATTGTAAGTATGGATACATTGAGATCACAGAGAAATCCTATGGACCTCTGGGTCTCCACAAAAGGCTACAGAAGCTACACAGAAGAATAGCTTTTCCTTTTCCTCCCCCGACCCCCCACAACCAGTTAAGAATAATGCTGCTATGAGCTCCTGATGAATATCCTCAGGACACAGAACAAGATACACAGAAGTAAAAGATATCAAGACAAGCATTAATTTCTGTGGCAAATTTTTTGCTCTGTGCATGGATTTCTATGGAAAGCACAGCTCTTTCGAGACCCCCTCTGCCCTGTTTATACGTGTTTTTCAAAGGTATGCTAATTCCTGGTGTTCATGTGAGAAAGGAAAAAAGACGTTGAGTTTAATCTTTTCATCCTGCCACTTCCTCACTACTTTCTAAAAAGTCAATCTCTGTTCATTTTCTCTAGGTTCTAGCAACGCTTGGAGAGCATCAAAATATTATTGGTAATGTCATATCTACATCAGTGCTATACGTTTTGTTAATCAGATCAGGATTAATAATGTGAGGAAGCTGGTAGTCCATCTGGGCTAGCATTCCAAAAAGAGTTAAATAAAGTTAGGAAAATTACTTTTTAGAAACAAAAAAGGAAGTGAAAACATAGAGAAAAATATTTTTGTTTCAAAAAAAACCTATAAGATCATAGAATTAATAATTCACACAGAGAACAGAGTAGGAATACAAATCTGCAAAAGCAAGGTCTGCTATGATTAGCTTAAAGAACTAGAATTAAAAAAAAAAAAAGAAAAATTGGCAAGTTTCTTGGCTGATCATCCAGATTAGAAATACAGAATTTACACTTTCCCAGTTTTCTTCTTACAGCCATAGAAACCTATACAAACAAAGACTCACTTCCTTAAATCTTGTAAGAAACACAAGGATATTCACATCATATCAGAAGTGATATGATACCATATTTTCTTCCAACCTGCATAGCTTTCTACAGAATTGATGTGAAGTTGCAATAAACAGCTAGCATTTTGCAGTTGAGCTTCCAGTATTTTATATTCATTGTGACACCGTTAACACATCTTTTCAGGTGCAAAAACATGGAGAACCAGGAGTAATATGGCATTAATTTCATTAATCTTTGTTGACATTTCTATACGTGTTAGTAAAATGCATTGACAAACATACCTTCAGGAACATTCTAATGAATGCTTAACTTGCCAGGAATGTTTTTTAACTCCCGAACTGCGTAAAAGTCTCCATCCCTTTGTTACATATACATTGTTTCGTCAGTTAACAGCTATTCAAGCATTTGTTTGGTTGTTCATACACGAAAAGACTATCAAAAGAATGCTTATGGCATATTACTTCAGCAACTGGCGTCAAAAGCAAATAGGAATGTCCCAATAGAAAAACACAGTGCTCATTAACTTTTAAAAGGTAAGATTTGTAAACAAATAGCAGACAGCTACTGTAAACACGTTTTAAATTATGCTTTATACGTGTATCAATCTAAATAATATCATTTAACCAAAATCCAATGACAATCAACCTTCATATATATGTTGACAAGATTCTCCAATGGTTTGTTACCATACAAAAGACTGGGACAAATTACTTATTTATATATACAAAACATGCTTATAAAGGCCAGCTGCAGGTATTTTTTGGAAAGTGCATTTTAATAAGGTCCTATTCAGTGAGGGAACAAATGGGGAAAAAGTAGTTTGCACTACAGAGTTTAGTGCAAGAGCTTTCTCTTTTTCTAACAACGAAATCAATCATTTGTCCAGACTGTGGGGAGTCAGAGTTAGTTACTGAAAAGAGCTCCATATATAAACAAGTCAATAACTCATTGTGTGTTATTGTTGAACTGAAGAAGTCTGCTTTCAAAAAGCTGCCCCTGCTTCTCTGAGAATGAATGTCACTGTATTCAGGGAGTGAGAGAGGGGCCTTTTGTTTCTAGCTATTGCTGACTGCCATTTATGTATGGGAAAAGAGATGTGGTTGCTTGTTGTCCCAGGAAAACCATACCATCACCACTGCACAGTTCTACATTATGGTTGCCCTGGACCTTACTTTTGTAAAGGTGTCTCCACAAGAGATTCACACATTTTATTAAATTGGTAGTATTGGAAAAAATAATTCTCATTTTAGAAAGACAAAATGCCCAAAGGTTAGAGCAGGCAAACGTGCTCGAGTACTTGATTTTATCTGTGAAAATATAAGGAATACCACCTTAATTATATTGGCCTTAAACTTTACTGAACAAATATCAATGTTTAATAGCTTAAAAGCACAGAAGTTCTGTTTAACATGTCTGTGTGCTACTCTGTATTTCTTTTCTGTAAAAGTAAAACCCACAGTTGCTCAATTATTTCAGCTCAGGCTTGGGGAAAAAAAATAATTAAAGTGTTATTTTTGTTCACCTCCTCACATTGCTTCCCTAACTTCCAGTCCAACTAATTAAAGAAAGCTCCAGCTTTTGAGATTTAATAATAAAAATCAGTGGTTCTGCAAACAATCTTGTCATTCCAGAAGGGAATTTAATGGAATTACAATTATATGTGCCAAGCTATTTGCATGTGGAAGCATTTTCAAGAGAATTCATAGACGCTGTCTAGATATGATTGTCGATAAAAATGACACAGCTTACTAAATACGAAAGAAATCTTTTTGCTGTTAAAAAGTTTACTTGATAAACATTTTATAATGACACTGAAATTGAATTTTTTTTTTTTTTTTTTTTTTTTTTTGAGCTTAATACAACTGAAGCAAGAAAAAAAAAGTCATGATCAATATGCTATATACTAGTCACGGGGAACTAGTGCAGATTCACATAGGAAATAGACTTTATCCTTATTTCAAAATACTTAGAACACCTTCTTAGATCAGAGAATGTTTCTTAGGTAAATATATATATATACACACACACACACATATATAAAAGAAACCACACCCTTTTATCACCAAAAAATTCAAGAACCTTCAGTATTATTTAGGAAGCAGAATATAGGAAAAGACCAACAGGGAAACCCCATCAATACTTTTCCAGGGAGTAAACTCATGACTGCACTGAAAAATCCCATCTATTATACAGATCTGCAGTTCACTGATTATCTAGTCTGCGCATTGCACTAATTCTGGATTTTCAGCATTCACTGCTCCCTGTGAGCCCTTGTGTGGCTACAGGACAGATTGAGAGGAGCACGCTCTAAAGCTCATACTGACTTGGCTCAACTACGTTTTGAAACTTGACAGTTTTGAATAGTGTTCTTTTATCATCAGATGCAGAAATACTTCCGTTATTAAAAAATAGATTCTGCTTACTGAAGATAGCAGGTGAAACCCCTGAGTGAAAATTACCATGGAAGAAATTAAGTAAGATTCAGGAAATTAATCTTTTAAAAGAAACGGTTACTCAAGCTGAGGATGTGTTTAAAGGCTTTGTTAAAACCCAGATTTGTATACATTACCTAGATTATTACCTAGATTACAGCTCAGCAGCGTTCTAAGAAAAAATAATTCACAAGTGAAGGAAGCCTGTGTGTGTAATATATATCAGCTTGGTGTATTGGGTTTATGTGGTGAAGTTTTGGTGGTGGAGGGCTGCAGGGGTGGCAGAGTCTGGCAGCTGGTCCACATCAGATCAGGGCCAGCTTTAGCTGGCTCCAGTGGGACCTGGCTCTGGGCAGAGCAGTGAGCTATGAGCAACACTGGGTGTACTCTGGGAGAGAAGATTTAAGGGAAAAGCTGCTGAACAGCGGCTAGAAGAGAAGAGTGAGAAATGGGAGAGAAACAGTCCTGTGGAATGCAAGGTCAGTGCAAGAGGGCAGGAAGTGCTCCAGATGGGGAGCAGATGTTTGCTGCAGCCCAGGTGAAGCCCATGGAGGAGCAGGCTGTCCCCTGCAGCACACAGGCACCACACGGAGCAGAACTCTATGTGCAGCCATGGAGAAGACCACGGAGCAGCAGTGGACGTGGCTTGAAGGAGGCTGCAGCTCAGTGAGAGGAGCCCATGGAGCAGTTCCTGAAGGATGGGCCCCAAGGTACAGAGCCGTGTTGGAGCAGTGATTGGAAAGATGGAGCCTGTGGGGTGCCCACACAGGATCAGATTGGGAAGGATGGCATTCTGTGGGAGGGACTCACATGGAGCTGGGGCAGAGCAACCATGGAGAGGCAGAGACAAAGCATTACGAGCTCATCACAGTCCCCAAAACCTGTTCCACTGCACCACTTGGACGGAGGAGGAAGAGGGTGGAGGGGGAGTGAAGGAGTTTTAAGTTTGGTTTTGGTTTCTCACTGCTCTAATCTGTTACTACTAATAATAGTAAACTATATTAGTCTCCCTACACCAAGACTTTTTTTTCCTGTGAGGATAACTGGTAAACTGTTCCCTGTACTTATCTCAATACTTGAGCCTTTTTCTCCTCTTCTTCCTTTGAGGAGAGGGAGTGAAGGAGCAGTTGCTGTGATTCAGTCGCCCATCAGGGTGAAACCACCAGAACTGGTTCACTGATATACCATAAGAGACTCAGTTTGAGTACTAGATGACAACCATATAACCCCAAATACACTATGTTATGATAATAATTCTATTACAAAAGCAAAAACAAAAACTTACTTATGTCAAAGTCCCTGATGGTGACAGATAATAAGCTCAGTATTTATGTTTCAGAAGATTTGCAAACATGCTAGTTGGGGGGGGAAAAAAGTGTAAGTAAGGGAATATCAGTGAGCGAAATACAAGCAATTTAATACTCCTCTAGCCCTGCAGTGTGCTTTTTTCAGTTGGTAAGTCTGTCACAAGCAATTACTGAATAGCAACTGATAAAATATTTCAGAGTGAAATAAATACCTTGAACAATTAAGTTTATTTAAGTGGACAAACAATACTAGAAAAATATACGTGAACTCTACGGTACTGGATAAGCACAAAGTTTTAGAAAAAAACGTGCAAACTTTTAAAAATGCCTTTACTTTGAATGGAGAAGGCACTAATAGTTATTAAAGAGAATGAAGGTAAGAAATCTGCCTCATGTAACTCCTTTGTTTTATCAAAATGAAAGAAAACTGATAAAATATTTCAGTTATACAGACATCCTAGAAGCTACTTCTTACTAGCATCAATTCTCATCCTAATGAACAGCTCAGTTTAAAATTACCCCACGAGAGACAATCTGAAGCTACATGTTTACATGTCATAGAAAATGCAAAGTGGATTTTGAAAAAAGGATAAAAATAGGATGTGAGGCAGAAAGAACCCAAGCATTCAAGAAAATAGCTATTGGTAATAACTTAGAATTCATTCTTTCTCGTTTCATAACAAAAAGGTACACTAAATAAGTATTATTTGTCATGGCTATTTTGCCTTCCTTGCTAAAACGAGGTATAAACTACACTGATGAGAACTCAATCAAGGGGAAAGAGGACCAGAAGAATTCTGACTGACTCAAATTCATACCTCTTTGGACAAGATAGCTACAGTAGATTTATATTATATTATACAGACTTGTTTGTAAAGTTTGAAAACACAGCCAGATAGTGAACTAACAACTAAGTGGTGGGAAAAAAACACGAGCAAGGTATTACCTTACTCAGACACTAGCTAAAAACACTACCTGGTATTATTTATCTTAACTTATTAGAAAATCAATATAGTTGAATTTTGGCCTTCCTACTCCTCCCCTATTTCTAGGATTTCTGACATTCCAGGAGAGAGGCACGAAATGCAAGAAATATCTGTTCCTTCAGTGACCATAATTCTCCAGTGAGCACTTGAAGCCACAGTGCAGCCTCTTTTTATTGTGTATTTGCAAAATGTACAACAGACTGCAGACTTCATTGCAGGAATGATTTCAAGTTAAAATGATCAAGATTTGATACTAGCCATTTAACCTTACTAAAATGAGGTTACACTTCTCTCAAAATGTTGTGAAACTGGAATTCCTTGTTTAAAACTTCCTGAGCTAAAACAAACACCAGAAACGTTGTGTGTCTTACAAAGAAGTGAGACAGATTTAGATGGAGAAAGAAGATACTGAGTCAAATGCTACAGCAGTGAGATAATTTTGTGACCAAACACTTCTAATTTGCTCTGAGTGAAAGTGTCTTTTGGAGACATTTTCACTTGAAAAATTCAAAGCCAGGTGCAGTGTCATTCATTTTATGAACAATTTCAAGAATTCAAGTTGACGTTGAGGGAAAAAAAAAAAAATGCAGCCAGTAGTTAGAAAAGATAAGTGATTTTGTTTTGGACCTGAAGCAACTTGCTGATTTGAGTATGTATTTTGAGTAGTCTGCTTAAAGCTACTGTGCAGACTGAAGTAATAACAAAAGCTACGCATTAGAGTTCAATATGTAACGTCATCACCTGCAGACATCAGGAAGAAATTCTTCCTCCAGTCTGCTAACTGCACAGCTGCCTAGGTGCTCCGTAGGGAGTGTACACTGATGGGTAATTACCTAATACAACAAGGTCTGATCCAGAGCTTATTGTAGTCATTCCATCCAAGTGAGCTTTAGGGGAAGGCTCATA